>NC_134487.1:56909883-57059883 GCF_040206685.1 Ascaphus truei | reverse complement strand
ACACTTAAATGAGACTATTTAGAGCATGCAGGGTGTCTGGTGTTGAAGAATACATTTGAAATCCATAAATAACTCACTGTTAGAATGAAGGCTCAACGGAGCCTAATTGCAGGTAGTGGCTCATCCAGGCGTGCGTACGGCTGTGGTAATTGATAGCAAGAGAAGGCAACCTCATGAGAGGAGTCAGTGGAGCACTGCGAGTAGGGTAGGGTAGGGCGCAGGTAGAATGCAGATAGAAACGGCACACCATGAATAAAAAATCTAATTTAATGAGTGACTGGAGACATAACAAAAAGGAACAGAGTAGTGCACTCTGACGCGTTTCGGCCCTTTGTCAAAGAGTCAAAGATTATAATCTTTGACAAAGGGCCAAGGCCCGAAACGTGTCAGAGTGCACTACTCTGTTCCTTTTTGTTATGTCTCCAGTCACTCATTAAATTAGATTTTTTATTCATGGTGTGCCGTTTCTATCTGCATTCTACCTGCGCCCTACCCTGCTTGCAGTGCTCCCCTGATTCCTCTCACGAGGTTGCCTTCTCTTGCTTTAAAAAAAAATATCTGCATGCCATTCGTAATGCGTTCATATGTATGAACATGAGGCGCACTATAGAAAGAATAACACAATGTGCGCCAAATGGAAGAACATGATGACAAACCAACATATGCTGGCATGCCGCCAACTATTTCAGGTGCTTTTTTTATATGCTATGTACGCTTACAGTTTGTTTTAAATAAAATAATTATTTATACGTGACCACCTTGTAGTTAACGTGGTCGGCGCTGAATGTCTAGCCACACTAGAACACCACCATACCGTTGCCAGTTTTGGTCATGCGATCAGTTCAGCAGCAAGTACATGAATTGTCACTGCCGCCGGCTGGTGGAATAAGACATGGAGGGCGCTGCACTTCCGTTTCAGTCAGGCTGACTGCTCCTTTTGTATCGGTCTGTCAGATCAGCCTCTCTAAAACAAGTATTTCCAAACTGATGGATCTGATACATCAATATGACAATTGGTGGGCCTGGGCCAGTGACACTGAAAAGGTTCATGTAGGATGGGTGGGCAACTCCAGCCCTCCAGGGCCACCAACAGGTTGGGTTTTCAGGATATCCAAGCCACGGATTGAGCCGCCTGTGCTGAAGCTAGGTTATCCTGAATACCCAAGATGTGGATGGCCCCTGAAGACTAGTGTTGCCCACACCTGATGTATGAGGTGGTCACCGGGAGGGGAACAATAAGGTTGTTTAGCGAAATATTTGAACGTGTTGGATGCATGGAGGGGGCAGCGTTATGGAGGGCTTTGTATAACCCCTGTTGTCAGGAAACATTTGCGCAGCAAGCTTCTCCCGTACTAAACGGGTTAATTTTTGCGAAGACCGATTCTTGCGGTTGAACAAAGCCCGTTAAATACCTCCCCAGTGACTGTATTTATTTTGGGATGCTGCCGAGTTTGTGCCGTTTTGTAATAAAATCAATGTCTCAGACTCATAACAAAGCTGTGATATGTTTGCTTTTCCACAGCCATTTCATTTCTTACTCTTGCTGTGGCTAGATTTAGAGTCTCAAATGTATTTTTGTATGAACTAATTGCCATTAACTGGTGTTTCAAAAGCTTCATTTTGAGTTTCAGATTATTCATAATTACACTTAGGGTTTTTTTGGTGGGGGTTGGTCTGTTTGTTTCTTGTTTGTGTCGCCGGCTGATTTTGTGTTTGCCAGTCATTTCAATCATTGGGTTTATAAGCTGCAGTGAAACTTTGCCACTTTGGGCTGACCCGACTGAGTAACTCAGGTTTAGCCAGTAGCAACTCTGTCTCCCGTAAGCACTGGTAGTTGGGTTATCCCTTAAAGTTATAGCCCTGCCTTGGACATGCTGTGGTATGTTACCTGATTGAGACCTTTCGACGAGCAAATGATTTGGCAAGTTTTTACAATCTTTAGCTACATTTTTAGGGTAGTACGACTCGGTCCTAAGAGCTCTGTTCTTTGTTTGCAAAGTCATTTTGAAGCCATCAGTTGTCAAACGGGAAAACATAAGTACAGTGGCTGATATGCTTGAATTTAGTGTTCCCGGAGAATGCGAATACTATAATGCATTCATTTTTCACAAGCTACAGAAAAGCAAAACTGTTACAATAAGGGGGCTGGAGATTTTCTAAAAAAAAAAAAACTGATTCTAATGATAAATTATTAAATAAATATGTAATTAACACACAAATTATCTTCTAGTGAGTCTGCAGATGTAATCCTGGTCTTCATAGTGTGCAGAATTAATTTAGGGCCAAATACAATTCTTATTAAATTTTAGATATTGGCTTACAGAATAAAGATTACAAAAACAAAACAAACAGTATAATATATGCAGATCGTTCATCAAAATAAAAACAGAAAATCTAACTTACATTATCATATAACATGGATCAGATTCCTTGAGAGGGCTTGAAGTTGGAAATATGGACATCCACAGGTGCCATATACACACACCCTTTATGTTGAGTGTCTAATTCATATTCCAAAATGAAAGGTTTTTAGCCTAAACTTCCCTTGAAAACATCATAAGCCCACCTTCTGTGTCCTTAACACCCCTTAATCATTTTCTAGTGACACGTTTATGTCTTGAGGGGGAGGGGGTGGAAACTTTCTTTCGAATTAAAATATTCCTGGATATAGAAACACGTTCATAACTTTAGTTCTACAATACTTAGAAGAACACAATTTCTGTCCTTTGCCCGCTAACAATCGTGGACTGCCCAGCATAATTCGATTCACCAGATAGCAAATGTTACAAAGATATGTTTGCAATTCTTTAAACTAATATCAGACCCGCAATATTTTATATTTAGTAAACGTTTGGGACTGTTTTCCTGGTCACACCCTCTGGTATTCTGAGACACCTAAGGTATCTGTTTAAAGTTACATTAAAAGGTCTCTTGTATTCTATGTCCACTGTCAAATGAGTTGTGGCTCCCCAATTTACTAAACCAGACGTTGTTCTCAGATAACCTCACTCCTAGACCAACACAGAAAACCAGGCCCGGTTTTGACCTGCCATAAAATAATACCTAGTATTTTGAAGAGGTAACTGGTAACTCAGAATAACTGTGTGCGTGCACCAGTTTGTTAAAATACTGAATGTTTTCATGGCCTCATCATGACCAGATACATGCCGTTTGTCACACTGACGCTCACGTGTATGTTCAGGTAATATATCTTAATATATAAAATCAAAGGTTGGTACTAGCTGCGGTGAATGTGATTGGTCCGTGGCCAGCCCGACTGTCATTGCCCAAGAGGTACGCCCCACTGTGACACACACCGCCCACACGACTGTCATTGGCCAAAACTTACACTGACATCACTGACACACACCTACTTCACTGTCACACACTTGCACTGACAGCATACCCCCAAAGAAGCCCTGCAGAGTCCTTGCTAAGTTCATCTCACACTCTCACCCCTGTGTACACACACACACACACACACACACACACACACACACACACACACACACACACACACACACACACAATATGTCCTGTTTCACACACACACTTTACATATTAATATGCCCACTTTCAAATTCCCCTTACTACATATTAATATGGCCACACACACACACACACACACACACACACACACACACACACACACACACACACACACCTCCCTCCCCGGCGCTCACTTCCCTCCCTCCCGGCAGGGAGACAGGCAGTGGCCAGGCAGCCTCCGGAAGTACCCCCTTCCTCCTGCAGCTGCTCCCACCAGATGTCGCTCTCTCTTTCCTCAGGCTATGGCGTCGTTGGCAATAGTGAGGCGGTCTGTTCCCGCCCGGCTACTGTCAGGTGCGTGTTTTCCCGCCCAAAGACCCGCCACTGTCCGCGCGCTCACCCCCTGGCCCCCTCCCCCCTCCCGCCCTTGGCGCGTGACGGTTGCTCCCTCTATCAGAGAGGCTACAGGATTTACCCGCGCTGCGGGGTCAGTCACAATCCAGACATAGCCAGTCGGTGTGTCAATGTCAGACAGAGTGGGCGGACATGCTTTGTGTGGGGTGAGGGCCACCCTCTGTCTATAATAAACATTCATGGCTACCAGCCCCTTATAAAAAAGGCCTCACCTCACTCCCCAGCGCTCACTCACCTCACCTCCCACTGTCCCCCCCCCCCTCCTGTCCACTGTCCCCCCCCTCCTGTCCACTGTCCCCCCCTCCTGTCCACTGTCCCCCCTCCCTCCTGTCCACTGTCCCCCCCCCCCTCCTGTCCACTGTCCCTCCCTCCCTCTGGGGGGTGGGAGAGGGGGAGCACACAAATAGGGGGGACAGGAGGGAGCAGGAAATTTAACTCACGGGCAACGCCGGGTCTCTCAGCTAGTATATGTGTGTGTGTGTGTGTGTGTGTGTGTGTGTGTGTGTGTGTGTGTATATTATAAATGCTTTGCAAAACATTGAAAGCAGGGGTTCTCAACTCCAGTCCTCAAGACCCCTAACAGGTCAGGTTTTCAGGCTATCTCTGCTTCAGCACAGGTGGCTCGATCTTTGAGCCACTGATTGAGCAACCTGTCATGAAGCAGGGTTATCCCAAATACCTGGCCTATTGGGGTATCTAGAAGACAGCTAACCACTGCATTAAAGTCTTTGAGGGGATCTAAAATGACATTACTATAAGCTTGCGGCACTTCTACTCCTAAGTGTTTTCTGATATGGAGAACTAGTTGAAGAGCCCTGGTGCACAGCATAAAACTAGTCAGCAAAGTTTAAATGACCTGAATATGTAAAGCTGGGAGGAGAGGAGTGAATGAGGGATATGATCAAAACTGCCAGATAAAGCAAGAGTTTGTACATAATGCAGGAGAGAACCATTTATCAGAGAAGTGCTAGAACAAAAAGTCATGCTCTGTAGCTGGAAGGTGGTCAGCTCAGCGAGGACGTACTTCACTGAAAGGGTGGTGGATTCGTGGAATAACCTCCCAACAGAGGTGGTAGAGGCTACTAATGCAGTAATGGAAGGCAAACATGCTTGGGATAGACATAAGGCTATTCTAAATATAAAAAAAGGATCCAATAGGATGAGGTTTTACAGCAAATGGGAAAAGGGCAGACAAGGGGGGCCAAGTGGTTCCTATCTGCGGTTATTTGCTATGTTTCTATGTAGGTCAGCGCCTGGCTTCCCCCTTCTCATAACGTTTGCACTGATGGGGAGAGGCCAGAGAGTCTGAGTGAATTTATAAAATTAAAGATTTCTTTCTATTTTTTTTAAATGAGAAGACTGTACACGGAAAAAAAATAAATATATATATATATATATTTGCTTGAAAAGCAAAAGGTTACACTGTGTTTCCATTTGCATGTCATTTCCCAGAATCCCTTGCTGCAGTGGAAGTGCTGTGTGCTGTATGATAATGGTGAAAGGCGGGGTTGCAGACCTGCCTAAGACATTCAAATGAGCATACAGGAATATTTGCTATATGCTTTGCAGTGGAGGGTTTTTGTCACTTTTTTTACTCACCATAACTTAACTAAGTATATATACTTAGTTATCTATATATATATATATTTACTTACTTACGGTTGCTAAGTTCTGAAACATGTCAATTTCCAAGAAAACAAATCAAAAATATATTTATTTTTTTTACCCAAAGGTAGTGACTGCAATAAGGCAAACCCCATTGAGGTCTGACACCTAAATTATATTGTCACAGAGCTCAGATAAGTGAGACACGCAAATCTGTGTGGATTGGTAGGTCTTTGACAAGTCATGGAAGTGCGTTGAAACCCCGGTAAACTTAGTTTGTTATTCATCTCACTCCTCTCTCCGTATGGTTTGTGCCGCTACTTCTTACTTTATATCCACTTTCTTAATCCTTAGAGTGCCCTGATAACGGACCTGATAGGGGACAGGTGCCGGAATGGCAGAGACCTTTGTGATGTACCGGGTACATCATGGGCATTTTCTCGATTCTTTGTGCAGATCGAGTTCACTACACTGGTAGAGTGGGCAGCCTGATCGAAACGTAAGTGGAGTTTCCTTCACTTCCGGTACCAGCACCTGGGCGTCAGTCACATAAAGTGTTCACTCTTGTTTCGGTCACATGACACGGAAGAAGAGCCAGAAGTCTGAGGCCACTGACCCGGAGCAGCAAAAGTTCATCTCCCTGAATGAACCTTTTCTTGTTTTACTTTTCCTAAGACTTCCCAGAGGGCTGATGCCAGATAAAACGCTAATAACTGTTTTCCATTTTTTTGGTTGCTATCCATTTTTTAACACAAAACATATGTGGGAGGAAGAAAAAAAAAACAATGGCCAAAATAACCTATTTTCTTGAGATTTGTACTCCTTGACATATATACATAGTGTGATCTTACATGAATTGAACATATTTATTATATTTTATTTGTATGGTGCCAACATTTTTCACATTATAGTGTGGTAGGGAGGACCATAACATTGTATGACAAAGGGTTCATATATGTCCTGACAAACAGAAGCAATAGAAAAGAGGTCCCTGTCCCACGGAACTTACAATCTAGAAGATTTAACCCCAATATTGCCAAAACAGCCAGCAATGCATTGGCACTGCAGGAATTAACAGGACACTGAAACTGGGCGGTAGACCAATGCCCATCATTCATGTAAAAACATGACGTAAGACTATATGGTGAAGTCATTCGTATTTAAAAGGAACCTGCAGTCTGACATGTTTATTTGAAATAACTATATCCACTCCACGCTATGTCTTAATTGGGATCAATCCCCTCTGATTTGTTTGTAAATCAAGGCATACTCAGAAAGGGGGGTGGTGCACTCCAAAATGGATTTTTGAAAAAAAAAAAAAATCAAATTACAAGATATTTTGATGTCTACAATAACCCAAAACAGAGCCCAGATATCTAAATCCCTGTATTTGTCAAAGTTTAAGTATATCCAAAGATAAAAATCATACAATACAGTAAAACAAAGCATATCATGTACAAAAAAGGTGAAAAAGGTCTGACACACCTGAAAGCCTCAACATTTCGGGATACAGCCCTTGGTCAAGAGGAATTTGTATATTATTTTACTTGCATGCTTTGTTTTACTGTATTGTATGATTTGTATCGTTGGATATACTAAACTTTGTTTTGAGCTATTTGGCAGACTTTTCCCTTTATTGTCCTAGTATGGAAAATACCATTTGGTTTGTGTAAAATCAAGGCCGCTTCTGCCTACACCAATAAATATATTGATGTCTACCTCCTCCTTGTTTGACTTCACTTTGGATGTGTTGAGATGATGGGGGATTATTGCAGAAGTGCCTTTAGCTGTGGTCACCCGAACCTTGATCCTGGTAAGGGTTGCTTTTGTTTTAATCCTATTAATGATGTGAAGGTATAAACAAAATGATCTTTACCAAATGTTGCTGTCCCCGGGCCTGTGCTCTGAGTCACCAGGTCTGGCATAGCAACATACTCCGTAAGAGTTACCACTAGCTTGTGAATAACTTGTTTTGTAGCTCATGGAAGAAGATCATGTTCACATGATCCCTACAGGCTCTTTGTGCCCCATAAAGCAACTATCAAACTAAACACCACCCCTCCAGGTATCCAATTCTTTTATATGCTTTGTGTGAAATATTTGTGTCGCGGTAATGCCTTTAACCTATTCAATGGTGTTAACAATACAGCAACGGAGGGGTTAACTTTCAGTTCAATACCTAATTGTCTGTGTCTCCTGTGAGGTCATCTGGGTTACCTAGTCTGTGCATTAATAGTCCAATAAAACAATGAAAAAACAATGTTTAATTGTAGTGACTGGTAAAAGTGTACAGATGCACCAGAGATTTGACACAATCTCAAGGTTATCTGCAAGGGCATCGGGTACATTCCTGAGACCATTCTGGTAGATGGGGTGACAGAGCACCCCCTTTCCTTACAGATGTAAAATAAAAAATTAAAAGTATAATTAAAGTCTGATGTCATTCAGAAGGTTAAAAAAATATATAGATGTGTGGCGGGCACAATTAGGTGGGTGCAACAATATAACATATGACAAGTTGTCTGTTTTGCAGATGTCAGTTTGTGATTCCTTTTCAAAGGGAAGCATTAAAATCATACAAATGCAACAGTGAAGGGTAGCATTATTCTAGGGTAGGGGTGCGCAAAATGGGTGGCTCGTGCAAGATTTTCTGGGGAGGGGGCACGTCACTTACAGAGGCCCCGCGCTCTTCCCCAAAGCATTTCAATTAAACGCCATGGGAGCGCGCAAGGTCTCTTAAATTCCCTTACCGTGTCTCCGGCGGCGTGTCACCTTGAGAAGGCAGCGTCAAATGACGCTAAGTGGTCATATGATGGCAACGTCACATGACGTCGTGACATCAGACCGCCGGAGACCAGGAGGGGGGGGGGGGGGCGCGAGTAGGGTGGGGAGAAGGCAAAAAAGTTTGCGCACCCCTATTCTAAGGGATTAGAGTTATAAGATATGTTATACTCTCAGATTCATTTAAATTTAAAACGATTCTCCCAGTCATAAATGTCACAAAAGATGGATGATGGGGAGTTAAGACACACCCACAAAATGTTGGTCTGTCCTGGTCACAAAGGCAATGTTTTGGGCAAAAAAATAAGACATTTGAATATCAAAAGCAGAATTCAACATAGAGAAGTTTTAGCCATAGCGCGCGAGTTCTAATATCTTCAACGTCAAGACCTCTTTGACAGGAACTAAGATTGTTTATTGGCAACGTATAGATTCTCCGTTTAATTTTATGAAACTACCTGCATTTATATATTGTGCGTCTTTGTAACATTTATTTTCTGTAAACAAGCACTGTAGCACTTTTCATATATGAAATCTGAAATGTAATAAGTAGGCCTACTGTCTTTGGACTTACATTGAACCTAGTACCTTTTGAAAGAGGTAAAGTGCATCGTCAGACACATGCTGCATAATGATTACTGTATATCAGGGGCTAAGGACTCCTGAGGGTAAGACCTTAAATTATGCTTGGTGGTGACAATGTAATTGAGGTGTAGTGTGACTGTTTTTGGGAGATATTGCTCATTATAGTGTCTTGCGTGGAGGTAAGTGTGCTGGATATCTGCATGTTTTAGCCCCTTTCATATACACAAGTCACGTGCACACAAGTGTGGTGTATGTTACATACAGCAATATCAGTATCTCGGAAGGGATCTTAAATCCTATAAATCATTTCCTATGATTATTCACTGGAGGTGAATTTTATCTCTCAACAAATCAGTGGCGGAAACTTCACCGCAGATTTATCATTTTACATTGAAATACAAATTAAGAGTGTAATGAAAAATTATTTCATTACCTCTATTTAACATGATTAATGTATTGTTTAGGAATGTCTCGGATGGAAAAATAAACTGCATTTCTTTTCATAACCTCTTCCCCGAATAATGAAATCAACCAGTAATAGAGGCAGAACGGCGGGGGCAGCACAATTATACACTTTGCATAGTTCCTTAATTATTATGCAGTGCCATTATAATTATCCAGTGGCCAGTAAACGCCAGGAGTGCTGAAAAAAAACATTGTTGAATGTATTAACAACATTCCTTTATACTTGTGCATTTACAAAATGTACTTCTCTTATTTTTGCATTGTCTTTATATTGCGACAAACAAACAAACAAAATGAAACTTCTATACATAGTCATTTTCACAAATTTCATTCTTGTAATAGCGGATCGAGTGACCTATATAGTTGCTCAAATTCATTGTATATATTTTTTGTTTGCGCATCACTAGGGTAATTCTGGCTAGTCACATCCACGGGGTCCTCTTGGATATCGATCACTTGGTTGCATCCCTCTCTGATGAAATGAACGGGAGTGGAGTTATAATCCAGCAAGAGGTTTGAATGCAATCTCCTCTGGGAAACGAGCAAACCCCTATGGACATCTAAGGACGTCATAAGGGCACCAGGTGCGCGAGCCCTTGAGATATCCTGAGAAAGCAAAAGGGCATTTTGGACCAACACCAGAACTCTTGATAGATGCAGTAACGTGTACAGCACTTTCAAAACCTAACCGGTTTCTTCATGCGCACAGTGTGGCTTCTAAACGTTTACACACAATTACATATATGAAGAACTCCTTTACTGGGCTATTTATAAGGTATCAGAACCTTTGTCAAATGTAGACTTACTAGGGCTAATAAGACATTGCACTTACACTAAACAAATTTAAGCAAGCATCAAAATATGGCATCCCTCCATAAAAATGCTGCAAATATTATATTCAATTAACAAAGATTGTTATGCATGGAACAAGAAATGACCTAACACTGTTCTTAGTACATAAACTTGTGTGTGACAAGGGACAATTTCACTTTTGCTGACGCACGTTGGTTTGAGTAAATAATGGTAAAAAATGTCAAAACTTGGTATGATCCGCTTTTTTAGAAACATTTTATCGCCCTTAACAATTTAACCATATTGTATCCCTTTTCTCTGGTCTTCTGAATATAAGTAAATCTTAATAATGACTTTATATCATATAGCGCTTTTCTCCCAATGGGACTCAACGCGCTTCACAGTCACAATATTGTGTTGCGAGATGCAGCATTGCACGTAGGATTTTTGCAGGCACAGCTACTGGTGTTTCTCAGGTGGACTAATAAGGCTTCATGATTACCATACAAACAGTGCTCAATTGCACCGTCAAATTGTCGAATCAGCAAAATACATTAAAGACAAAACCCCAACGCATTTGTTTACCGTTGTACAATTCAATTTCACAAATACGTTTTAACTCTATCTTTGGTTAATTGTCATCCTGGTCCCGTGAGGTATTAATCATTCAGATTTCTCCAGTTAATTAGCCTGAGAAAAATGAGGCGCCTAGTTTAGTGCACCCCCAAAGTGTGAAGTTTTAGATTGCAGTGTAAAACAAATATTTGATCAAAGGATGTAAACCAAAAGTCTCCTTTATCATATAGATTTTTACACCATATATATATTTATTCCCCATTTATTGCCATCCCAAAGGGAAAAGCGCAGGGATTCACTGTCTGTTTTAGATTGCAGTGTGCCCACCCCTGGCATGTAGTGGGAAGGAAATGCCAAGATCTATATACATGTTCGTATAGAAGGTGGCACTGAAGCTGAACCAAAGCTTCCAAACATCTAATGATAATATAATGAGGCCACTTTCACTTTCCAGCACACGTGGAGAACATTTGAAAAATGAGCAAGAAAGAGTATATTTTATCAAATTATTATTATTATTATTAAAAAAAAAAATGACCAACACTTGGGTATATTTCAACTCGAGCATTTGTTTAGTGTAATTGTAATCTTTTCACGCAGCGTGTGAATATACTAAAGGGCTCAGTCGGGAACTGTAAATCGACTGTTATTGAAACCACGTGTCCCCATAAGAATTCTATATTTAGCCGCCGCTGAAATGAGAAGGATCACAAAGCGGTGCTTTGTACAGCGCACCGCTTATCTTTGTGGTTTGTAACCAGTACTTAATGATCTAAGCGACTTCTTTACAAGACTAATTACGCTTACTACCAGTCTGAGGTATGTTGGAGATGGTTGTCAGGATTCTACACGGGTAAAAACGACACAGCCTAATTTAACCATTTACTTGCCGGGAGGTGGGAGGAAGGCCCCACATTCCTCCAGCAGTGAAAGATCACAGTGCCGTGGTTAATCAGCTCTTGTCACGCAAACAGCACACGGCCATGGACTGTGCTTCCTGGACTAGGGATCACATTATTGCTTTCATTCCTACCCTCCCTGCTATGGGTCAGAAGAGAAGTAGTATAAACTTGTATCAATATACTGTCTTTTAAATGCCAAAGCAATTCAAGAATATACAGCTAAGGCGTTTATGTAGCTGCCATTTTGCTGCAATCATGGGAGCCGGAACCTGGGTTTCTGATTTAAAGCCTTGGATCCTTTTAGCCATTAATACTGGCTGTATTGTATTTGATTACATGTAAATCCCTGATCCATGCAACACATTGTCCACATGGATTGCCTGTTTATTAGTTTGCTTTACTGCTTTTGTACTTCCATAGAGCCTTCATATACCTGCTTATCCCACACATTCTAACAGTAACTGGACCTCAGAGATTCTGGGGGCTGAAATGCAAATGAACAGATTGACCATCACTTTTAAGCTTTCTATCCATTTTAAACCGCACTATTTCTCTGGTGCTTTAGTTTGCCTCTGCAAGCTTGTGCAGCAAGGAATTACACATTGAGAAATCCCACTCAGGCGGAGGTTTAATCCAGGGGTGCTCAACTCCAGTCCTTGCACCCACCACCCCCCCCCCCCCCCAACACGTCAGGTTTTAAGGATTTCTCAGCTTCAGCGTAGTCAAAGACTGAGCCACTGATGAGTCACCTGTGCTGAAGCTGAGATTATCCTTAAAACCTGGTCTTGAGGACTGGTGTTGAGTCCAAATGGATTAAACCAGTGTGGTGCGCATCAGCTTTGAGTTTGGTTGCCAATTTTGCTCTGTGAAACTGTTAGTGGTTACACAAAAGGCACAATAAGGTTATGATGGATAATTAAAATGACAAGAAACACGCAATACATTTTGCTTTTATTCCGTGCTGGTTACTGAACCGCAAAAAATTGAATGTTGCTGTGATTCTGTTCTCGAGTTGTAAGGGACGTCTTAAATTCTCCAAAGCACATTCATTTAAGAGGCAACGCAAACATTATTTTATGTGACACTCTGGTTTGTTTGATTAAGAAATGCATCATTAATATGGAAACGGGTTTATGCTCAAAGTATCAGTTTTGAATATCCAGAAGTGATGAAGAAAGGGGTGAGAGGCAATACAAAAGGAGTGGGAAGGATCTGAATACAGGCATACCCCTCATTAACGTACGCAATGGGACCGGAGCATGTATGTAACACAGGCATACCCCGCATTAACGTACGCAATGAGACCGGAGCATGTGTGTAACACAGGCATACCCCGCATTAACGTACGCAATGGGACCGGAGCATGTATGTAAAGCGAAAATGTACTTAAAGTGAAGCACTACCTTTTTTCCACTTACCGATGCATGTACTGTGCTGCAATCGTCATATATGTGCATAACAGATGTAAATAACGCATTCGTAACAGGCTCTATAGTCTACCCGCTTGCGCACAGCTTCGGTACAGGTAGGGAGATGGTATTGCTGTTCAGGACGTGCTGACAGGCGCATGCGTGAGCTGCCGTTTGCCTATTGGGCGATATGTCCTTACTCGCGAGTGTAATTAAAGTGAGTGTCCTTAAACCGGGCTATGCCTGTATTTACAGGTAAATGCTGACATTTTCCAAATCTTTAACATATGATCTTGATAGGTTGGTTTGGCTAAAACACCAGCTTTTTAAAATAGTGTAATTTGTATCTAACAGAAGTTCAAAGGAGTGTTTTTCCCACAGGAAATAGGGAAATGAACTATAAAGTAGCATAAACATCAACATTTGATACCAGTAGCTTGGGGAATTAAGGTTATGGTGGTAACTTTCCTTTTAAAAATATTATTTATAGGAACATCAGTGCTGATTAGCTGTTATGAGATGGAAGCCTCTTTAGGTGTATGTGTGTGTGTATATATAATTGCCACAGACAGATTTCCCGGGGCCCAGGACTAGTTACGACAGGGCCCCCCCCTTCCCCTCGTGTCGGCGGTATTGCGAGCCCCCCCCCCCCCCCGTCACATGTATTTCACTCACCTGCGTCTCACTCCCTCTCCCTTATTGACCATCTCTCCTCTCACTCTATCCCACCCCTTCATCAATTACCCCACTCACTCAATCCCCACCCTTAGGCTATGCTTACTGTAGTGCTGACGAGTATTCTAAAACAAATCTGGGGCAATCACCCCAGTAATGGCCCATCGGATTAACAGCGGGGGTCCCTGGCTGTCCCATTCAAATTGAATGGGACTGCCAGGGACCCCTGCTGTGTTAATTCGATGGGCCATTAGTCTCTGCACAAATGTCACTGAAATGTTTGCAGCAGTCGCGTCGCGCTTACTATAAGCGCACGCGATGGCAACGCATTTGTTTTGACGCAGCGTCGCTATCGCCGGCACTATAAACACCACCGACCCACACAATCCTTCCACAAAATACATACCAAAGAATTCCCACCCCCCCAAATACATACCAACCCCCCCAAATACATACCAACCCCCACAAATACATACCAACCCCCACAAATACATACCAACCTCCCATCCCCAAATAAATACAGCCCCCACCCCTAAATACATTTTTTTTAAACACATCTGCAAATACATACAAAAAAACCACTCCCCAAATACATATAAAAAAAACTCCCCCAGCCACCAAATACATATAAAGAAAAACTCCACCCCCAAATACATATATAAATATATATAAAAAACACCCCCAAATACATATAACCGCTCCAATACATACAACGCCCCCACCCCCAATACATACATACATTAAAAAAACAACACATCCCAAATACAGCTGAACCCCGTTATAGCGCGGTGCTTGGGGTGCAAATTAAATGATCACATTATGCGGATGGCGTAAAAAATATATATATATTACGCGGACATTGCACCCCTCAGGGGTTCTGCGCAGCAGCACCCCCATGCAGGACTGACCCAGCATCAGCATCATCAGCTGGCAGCTCTCTCCTCTCCCTGCTTCCTGCGGCCAGGGAGAGAGAGAGAGGAAAATAAGAGCAGTTCCCTTAAAGAGACTGTGTGTTTGTGCGTGTGTGTGCATGTGTGTGTGTGTGTGTGAGTGTGTGTGTGTGTGTTTGTGTCTCTCTCTGTGTGTGTGCAGAACTGGAGGGATTAAATACCTGAGACTTTTCCTGGCTCTCCGACAGCACAGAGCAAGGCCTGGCGGCAACGAGAGTACCGACAGCAGGGCAAAGCTGTTCGGCCCGGCTAGCGGTCGGGCCCAACTGCTTTGTCTGGCAGCTGGGCCCCCCCGCAGCCACCAAGCCCGTGACACTTGACCCGGCTCTCCCCCCTGTTAGGGTCACTGTATATATGTATGTGTGTATACAGCCTTATGTTTTTTATGTTTTTTTTTTTAACGGTGTCTCTGGAGCTTGTCTGTTAATTTGAGCTCCGGGAACTCCCTGCTTCCGGAGATACTTATCTCGAAGGGGTTTGCCTCAAGCAGCCCCGGCTCGGCACGAATGTCTGTTTAAAGCTCCTGTGGGCCAATAGGAACCCACTATATCATCCCTTGCAGCTTGCTATTGGCCTGCGCGGGGCAGGACCTTTAAATAGATCTGAGGTACCGGCAGCACTTTTTAGAGGTTTGTGAACCAATTTCAAACCTAAAATTTTATTAGATCTTAATCTAAGTCTTAATAATAGATAAAGATAACCTGATCAAACAAATGACACAAAAACACAATACTTTTTCAACATTTATTTATCCACAAATGATGTGAAAAAGTATGTGAACCTTTAGATTTAGTACCTCTTGAGCAGCAATGACTTCAGCTAAGCGTTTCCTGTGACTGCAGGTCAGTCTCTCACAACGGTTTTGATGAATTTTGGCCCATTCCTCCTTACAGAACTGCTTAAACTCAGTGACATTTGAAGGCTTCCTTGTAGTGACCACTCACTTCAGGTTCTGCCAGAACAATTCGATGGGGTTATGTCCAGACTTGGACTTTGCCATTCTGAAATGCGGATTTTCTTCTTATGCAGCCATTCTTTTCTAGATCTGCTTGTATGTTTAGGATCATTGTCTTGCTGCATGTCCCACTTTCGTTCAGTTCACGGACGGATGGCCTGACCTTCTCCTCTAGAATCTTCTGATACGGTGCAGAATTCATGGTTGTATGAATGATTGCAAACGGTCCAGGTCCTGAGGTAGCAAAGCAGCCCCAAGCCATCACACTCCCACCACCATGCTTGATGGTTGGGATAAGGTTCTTCTGTTCGAATGCAGTTTTGGTTTTCGCTAAATATAACGTTTCTCATTGAGGCCAAAAAGTTCTACCTTTGGCTCGTCTGTCCAGAGAACATTGTTCTAGACGTCTTGTGGATAATCTATGTGATCTTTAGCTAACTTCAAATTGACAGCAATGTTCTTTTTAGATAGCAGTGGTTTCCTCCTGGCTATCCTTCCATGAACACCATTCTTGTTCAGTATTTTTCTGATCGTTGAGTCATGAACACTCGCATTAGCCAAGGCAAGTGTGGCCTGCAGATCCTTGGATGTTACTCTGGGGTTCTTTGTAACTTCCTGGACGATCTGCCGGTTTGTTCTTTGAGAGATTTTGGTAGGACGACTGGTCCTGGATAGAGTGGCTGTGGTCTTGAACTTTCTTCATTTGTCTGACAGTGGATTGGTGGAGCCCGAAATCCTTAGAAATGGGGTTATAACCCTTTCTAGACTGATGAGCATCAACAACTGCTTTTCTGAGGTCCTCAGTTGTATTTTGATCGTGGCATGAGTGGTTCCACACACCTGTATGGTGAAGACAAAACTCACAAAGTTTTTGATCTTTATATTGGGTGGGGCCTTCCAAACTCACACCTGAAGATTTACATACTTTAAACACCTGATTCTAATTATACACTTTAATTTATCTGATAAAACAAGGATTTCACTTACTTTTACACATACCCGGACTATTAATTACTCATTGTTTGTCTAACTTATAAATAATTTTGTTTAAAAAAAACATGGAATTTGTTAAAACCCTATTGGATGTTTAATAAAAGACTGATTTGGATTCAAGAAAGTTATCATGGAAAAACAATAGAATTTCCGTAATTATCATTGGGGTTCACAAACTTTTTCTCACCTCCTATATGTCCGAGAGATCCTTCATGGGCTGTGTGATACCTTGTAAGGGACAGACATATATCAATCGTACAAGGGGATTCACAAAGGAGAGTTGGAGCACTACCACAAAAAACGATTGCTAGAGAGTGTGTCCCAAAGAAATAAGGGTTTATTGGATCAGAGCATGGTTGACAAGAAAAAACGAGCCCTCAGGCCCCCACCAACGCGTTTCGAGCTTCCGCTCTTTCTCAAGGTGTATATCGACCTGATTAAACCCCCTTACCTAATATACCGTCATTTTCCCGCCAATCGTCCTCACCAACCCGTCGCTTAGCCACGTCACACGCCACGCGCCATGTTTCCAGGATGCGTCACGAGTACTGCGCCTTGCGCTGGGTAGGGTGGTGACGTCAGCGCGTCCATGAACAAATCAAACTTTATTGATAACCTAAACTAACAAGACTAACATAGAATTAAAAAAAAACTTTATTAATATATTAAAACATAAAAGGATGAACATAATCTCTATTATTATGATATCTACATATAACGAACATTTAAAAGAAAAAAACTTTAGAAAAAAAGTCTTTTTAGAAAAAATCATAATAAACATATTAAAATCATTAAATGTAAATATATGAATCCCATTCACTACACACACTTAGAATATTATTCTTAAGTATATATATATATGTCAAACTTATCATGAGGTTATATTAACTTCCATCACTAATTTACAATAAAGAATATATTCATATATACCAATGCAAGATAAATAAATAAGTCCCACATATATATATATCCATATACCCATGATTTGAAGACTGTAATGCAATGTCATAATTTATATCTTTTGTATATCTGATTTATATATAAATATAATATCAAGAAGTTCATTTGCGTAATTGGATAACAATGTAAAACACTTACATCTAAAGATATTCATTTTCAATTTCTGTCTTTATACTGGTTAAAGACATGATCTGGAATGTATGAATCCTATGTTTATTATAATATATTTATTATAATATATATATATATATATATGTGGGACTTATTTATTTATCTTGCATTGGTATATATGAATATATTCTTTATTGTAAATTAGTGATGGAAGTTAATATAACCTCATGATAAGTTTGACATATATATATACTTAAGAATAATATTCTAAGTGTGTGTAGTGAATGGGATTCATATATTTACATTTAATGATTTTAATATGTTTATTATGATTTTTTTCTAAAAATACTTTTTTGCTAAAGTTTTTTTCTTTTAAATGTTCGTTATATGTAGATATCATAATAATAGAGATTATGTTCATCCTTTTATGTTTTAATATATTAATAAAGTTTTTTTTAATTCTATGTTAGTCTTGTTAGTTTAGGTTATCAATAAAGTTTGATTTGTTCATGGACGCGTTGACGTCACCACCCTACCCGGCGCAAGGCGCAGTACTCGTGACGCATCCTGGAAACATGGCACGTGGCGTGTGACGCGGCTAAGCGACGGGTTGGTGAGGACGATTGGCGGGAAAATGACGGTATATTAGGTAAGGGGGTTTAATCAGATCGTTATACACCTTGAGAGAGCGGAAGCTCGAAACGCGTTGGTGGGGGCCTGAGGGCTCGTTTTTTCTTGTCAACCATGCTCTGATCCAATAAACCCTGATTTCTTTGGGACACACTCTCTAGCAATCGTTTTTTGTGGTAGTGCTCCAACTCTCCTTTGTGAATCCTGTTGACGTTTATGGAGTACCGGCAGCATACACCTGCGAAGATTAAATCCCCTGAGGACCATCCTACAAACAAGTGAGTTTTATTACTCAGGTTACACCGCAATATTCCTATTCAATGTTTTTGGCTGGACACCAGCAGGTGTGAGCACTCACCATTCGAGAGGTGGTGCTCATCCAGTTTATTGATGTATAGTGGAATAGGTGTTTTATTCTGTAGGAGGTCACCCTATATACGGGATACTTCGAGGCTACAAGCTATGGCATTTATATCTTAAATGACTTGATAATTTTTGGGGTCTATGTTTAAGAGCACCACACAGTTCTTTCTTTCTATCAATCGTACAAGGTTGTCTTGTGCATAACACCCCCCCCCCCGCCCCCCCACTAGACCCCACAAAAGTTTTTTGCCAGCATAGTGCTCCTAGAAGATTAGGAAGGATAAGCATTGAGACATGTCTTGTTTCAATTACGTCCTGAGATTCAATTCAGGGATTCCAATATTGTTTTAACATGAGCTAAAGTTAAAGATATAACTTGCTAACAGCAAACCGTGAAAAGACAAAACACAATAACTTTTTTGTCTAGCCCGGAGACAGAAGGGAAATGCGTGTTCCAACAAATTCAGTTATTTGCGGAAGAAATGATGGAGACGACGATACCTGATACAAAAGTGTTTCCATTCCATAATCCAACCTGTTAACTCAACAGGCACAACTTTTCGTTATCATTGACCAGGCTACATAAACCGTTAGATCCGTTTGTAAAACAAATTAATTATAACTCCGTGATTAACACCGTAAGCATGTCCCTACCATAGGTTTACTTTCCACTTACGTTGGAAAGTCAGTGTAATGTACTGTTTGGATGTAACACAATCAGTGGATCAATTCTACACCAATTGTGTTATTGTGTTGGTATGTAAAGTTGTATGGCAGCACTACACTGCCAACTCTCATTCTTCCTGCATGTCAAATCATGTACAACTAAAGTATACGGTGCACTGAGTGCTACTTGTACCAGTAATGTATTTCATGGTTATTTTGAGAAATGCTTTAATGTACAGTCTGGAGCTGCCCACGCATCACTTAAAATGTTAACGGCTAATGTTTTGCTCTGAACTCTGTCATGCCACAAACGTAGACTTTTGTGAAGATTGTAAATTACTTGGTCATGTTTCTCATTTTGTGTCATGTTGTGCAATGCTTGAAACATTGTGTAATGATTCTGTCTCAACACTGATGCTTACATACGCCTGTTGTTTTTCATTTTAGATAGAAAACCTAAAAAACAAGGGTAAGGAATTCCCTGGAGATTACTTTTAGGAAGAAAAACCTAAAGATTGTAAGTATCTGAATTCTCCTTTTACTCATGAATGCAAATGCCCTTTTTCCACACCTTTTTTGACTTTTTTTCGAGTAATGTTGAATCATACACATTTGCAGGTCTACCTCATTGCTAGGCACCCTGGCTGTGTAACAAAGAAGGGAGTGGGTATGATTCCTTTTATTGGACCAACAAGTCGTTAATACGTTACAAGCTTTCCAAACCTCTCCGGGTCCTTCATTGGGAAAACCCGATCAAGGACCCTGAGAGATTCGAAAGCTTGTAACATATCAATGACTTGTTGGTCCAATAAAAGGAATCATACTTGCGTACGCCCTCTCCCTCCTTTGCTGCAGCATGGAAGAAAGGACCAACACAACTACCCACCTCAATTATTTGAGTGTTGACTCATCAAGAATATATAAAGTAGCACAGCTGCTCCACTCTCCCAGCCATTTGTTCCAATGGTTAGGTGATAAGTAGGTTACGTTAGGGCACATGCTTGGTTGTACAGTATAATGCTTTGTAATTTACAATAAATTATTTTGAGAGATTAGCATGTACGGTATTACTCCTATTCACACCTTATACCAACATACATCTTATTTTAGCCAAAACACAAAACCCCAACTTGCTGGGGTTTGTGTTTTGTGTACCTATTCTCGGCTGTCTCAGCTGTTGGGGGTTAGTGGCTCCTCCTTCCCAGCTTTTAAGCCCGCCCCTCCCCACTTCCCAAGTTAGTAGGTCCTTTCATTCTACTGGATATAGATCCAATGTGGTCTTTCTCCCTCTTAATAGAGGTAAATGAGATCTTAATCCTAATAGAGAGATATATATATATATATATATATATATATATATATATATATATATATATATATATATATATATATATATATATATATATATATATATATATATATATATAAGTATTTTATCTGGTAGTGTTAGGACTTGCGAACGGGTGTCTGCCTTGTCGTGGCTCGCAAGCTTACAACGCTTTGGCCAAGGGGTTAAACTAAATGACCCTTTTTGAAGAGAATATATAAGTATTTTACTGTGTATTTCTGTCATGTTGGATGTAGCATTGGGCTTCTGTCGTCTATCTTCTTTTATCCAAGTGAATCAAACACTTACAAACCTATCACTATATAGAACTTGAAAATGCTGGTTTATAAAAGGGACATTACCAAAAATGTGTTTGTTACAATAGTGCATTAGGTATTGCTATAAGAATTGTGAATAATAAAATGTTTAAGGAAGGCCAGAACAGGTGGGGATATGTGATTTGACCTTTACCCTTTTTCTTGCTCTCTGCCATTGGTTAATCAAGTTGATTGTGAATAGGTAAATTATTTTGGTTTTGGTTCCATGAGGTGCTCTGCATATGAAGGATGTCTGGTGGGGTCTGGTTGTAGGGAGAGGACACTTTGGGTGACCGCATGGTTCATTAATATTTTTGCTGGGACAGAGGGACAATTCACTCCCTACCTCTCTTGTTCATTATCGGTTGCATACATATTTCATTTGTTTAGCACTGACATTTATTTTCATCTTATTGATGTGTGATACATTGCTCTGTCTCAGAGCACGTGGGGCCTTGCCAAAGATTTTGGAATGAATTTGAAAGATTTGCCAAAAGTTTTAGAACAGATTTGACCGATGGGGTTGTTGAGGTTCCTTGCAGGATCTTTGTTTGTGGGAGGTGACATCTGGATTTACTTACCTGTTGATTTAAAATCAGCATTTGAATTGTAATCTTAATCCTTTTGGCAGGCTTGGAGGCCCAGTAATGGTTTGTGACTGGCAAGGCCTAAAATTGATTTTTAGTTCATAAATATATAGTTATTACTCTAGATGTATTGGTTATTTGTCATTTAAACAAAGTATTGAGGCTTTATACCACAATCTATTGTGTTGGTGTCTCTTGTGTTGCTAGTTAGGGGACAAGTAGTCCTCCCAGGGTAATCCTTTCTGTATAGCACTGTACAGAGCTGCATAACTTGTGTTTATTAAAAGTGACACTACCCCTGCTTGCTGGCTGCGGTTTCCTCTTTCCCAGTGACACCATCTGAGCTAATTGTACCTTGTGCATGCCTGGTAACCCCTTCTTTGCCAGCGGCATCTTTAGAGCAATGCACCACAGTAGCTCTGACGTCAAAGGGGTTTAACGCCTCCCCTGCAATACTTAATGGACACACAGTACAGAGTGTCATACGTGCCATGCAGAGGCAGCTGCCCCTTTAACATACGAGAACGAGTTTACCTAGATCTGATTTCTAGTCCCCATTTTATTGTGTCAGTGTTCACTGCTTCGCAGAGTTCAAAGTGGCTTTGAAAGAAAGTATTAGTACTGTCTGGCTTCAAGAAAAGAAATAGTGGGCACCTTTGTTACAGAAATATTTGTAATATGTCTGAAACTTAAGCAGGAAAGGGAGGATAGATCTGCATTAATCCATTCGGTTTTTTTTGTTAAGTAAAACTATGTTTTGAAATAAAATCTGGTAGTACTGTGTGTCCCAGGCTGCCGGGACATGACGATCACTCCGAGCACACTTGTTTTCGACTAAAATAATGGAAAATGACCTTTTCTTCATTTGTCCCCAGAGTTTCTCGCTGGTTTGCGTGGCTGAGACCCAACGCATAACGAGAAAAATGTTACTCATATTTTTCCCACCATCACTAAACCAAACACTCCTGTCCGACTGGTTCTGTTTGCACTGTAGACTAGAGAATACTTGTAGCTCTATTCTTCTCCCCCCCCTCTTCTTCCCCCCACCTTCTCCCTCCCCCCTTCTTCCCATCCCCCACCTTTAAAGGAGCAGTCTTATATTTAGGACCAGCACAAACTAATGGCAGTGACAATGTTTCAAGGACTAAATCTTACTACTACCACTGTTAGATCTCAAAGAAGTGTTTCTGCAGTCCCTTGAGAGCTGTTTGGAAGTGTACATTAAGGTTGGACTGGGGGGGGGGGGGGAGGGGGAGGGAGAGATTTTAGTTTCTTAAGCTACTTTTGTATGTTTTACTGTATGACAGTGTGTGATTGTAACCAGGGCTGGCTGGGGGCCCGGCACAGTGAGAATATGGCGGGCCTTTTACCTTATCCAGAGGAGATGCCGCACTTAGAGGGTCTGCGCTCTCCCCCGGCAAACACAGTTGAAATGTTGGGGGGAGGGGAAGTGAAGTGCTGGGCCTCTGTAAGCGGGGAGCTAGGTGCAGTCGCACTGAATGCACCGCCATAAAGCCAGCCCACCGTAACCACGACCAGCTTTGCATTGCAAAGCCAGTAAACCAACCTTACACCGAGACGCACATGGTCAAAATCAGCTGTCTGTGAGTTGGTTTACTGGCTATGCATTTACTTTAACCCATGACAGTGCTAAAATAGCTGGGTTATACGGCAGGCATAAGCTAATAGGGGTCCATGTTAAAATGGATAAGAGGCAAAAAGGAACACTGTGAGTGCTCATTTGCTTGTCATTACACAGAATCCCTGGCTGTAGTGGAAGTATTGTATGCTAAGAGAAAAATAGAGTTGTGGATCTGTTTGAGACATGTGAATGTGCTCTTAAGTGTTTTTATTTGCTTTTAATGTATGTAAAGACAGTACCGTTCCATTTTACTTCCCCTATCCTTTAATACTCCATCACGCAGAGAAGGAAGACACCCAATGACTGTTTCCTTAAAGAAACAAAAAGGTAAAAGAACTCAGCCATGTAACACCTTCTCGAGTCGTGAATGAAAACGGTCACTTGGTAATGTGACATGTTTACAAGCGTTGCAAATTTCGACTCGAGCCTAACCGAGAATTTCAAGGAACCTACAATCTGCGCAGCTGCTATTCCACATTTGCAGAACTCGTGCTAGTTTTTGGGCCATTACACTATTTTTTTACACTATTTATTTTTTTCTCAAGGACATGAAGCGGAAAACCTCTGCACTGAATTATATGATACAAATATAAGATGGAATCTCAAGATACCTATAATGGATAGTGAAATGTATTTTTAAAGGTACATTTCCACCGGACATGTATTGTTCAGGGCAGGGTCTCTCTCATACTGCAACACTCCTTGTATAGAATTAAGATAGCTGCACCTAAGGGTTTAAGTACTCCGGCACTTATTGGCTTTACTTGTTTTGTGTGACTTGTGCACTTTGTTCAGTAAACTTGTGTTACTTACTGACTCATGTAGCATTGGGGCTTTTTTGTATTTTGCTGTATACATTGGGTCACTATCCCTGTAGCCCTCCGTTTGACACACACACATACACGAGATCAGGGGGGCGCAAGCTTTTTTCCCCTGCACCCCCCCTGCCGGCGGTCACCTCACCCTTGCGCCCTCCCTCACCCCCACTTACCACGGGTCCGGCGTCGTGTCACGTTGCCATAGCAACGTGACATCACATGACCTCACGTTGCCATGGGGCACGTGTGGAGCCAAGGTAAGTAAAGGTTTACGGAGGCCCTGCAGCTCCCCCGGCACTTAATTTAAGTGCCTTCGGGAAGCGCGCGGGGCCTCTGTAAACTGCGTGCCCCCCGCAGGCAGCTTCGCCTAGGGTTCGCACCCCCCCGTTTGCGCACCGCTGCACTAGATAGTGTAGCTGGTTTGGGGTTTGAGCTTTATTGTGTGTGTTACTTACTGACTTGTCATATTTGAATACAGAGAAATGCATTTGAACCTTCTTGTTGGGCATCAAGACATGTGTATAGAATTTAACCCTTTGTTTAATTGTGTACTGGTTTCAATATTTATCTAGAAATGGTGAAGACTGGGTTTGCTTACATTATTTTCTTTGTGTTAATAGTACTTAATGAACCTTTAATTCAGATGTATTTGTTGTTATACACGTGTGTGCGCGTGCGCGTGTGGTATATATTTAACAGTGGTGGTCTCTTTTTACCTAATCATTTCCAAGTGCCTGGCTGTTTGCCTTTTTGCTTTCAGTTTTATAGCTTGCTAAATATTTGCTAGAGGTCAAGTAAGCGGGCAATTATTGGTGTGTAGTGGTAACACAAAGACACTTGTCACAAGCAGTTCTCCTCTCTCCTTTATTTCTCTTGGTCAATGTTTAACTTGAAATCAGAATTCCCCTTGGAGGCATTCCTTAGTGTGACATTGCAATCATCAGAGTTCAATTTGAGACCTAGCTGGGGGATCTATTAGGGAAAAAAAAAGAAATAAATAAAACAGAGGGGGGTAGGTGGCACGCCCCTGGTGTGCAGCTTCTTGCCTGCCTTTTTGCTCTCTGACCCTTCAGAGGACTTTGAGCAGGAGAAGTGTGAGACCCAGAGACCAGACCTCTCACTGCCACTTAGCAACGGAACTCTGAGTCCCAGTAAGGGGAAGGAACAGAGTCCTGGGACCTTTCTTACCGTGTTACCGCTGGTTCCAGAGTTTGAGATGTGCCTAAATATTTACTAAATGGCAGAATTGAGGGGGGGGGGAGGGGGGGGGAAATGCAAAGAAAAATGAAGGGAGACCGAAGAGTAAAAAAGGAATGGAGGAAGGTCGGGTGGATTTGGACATGTTTGGCAGCTGATGTCCATAGAGCTGGTTGTCATATTTCCTCACAGGGACTTGTGGCTTCAGCCTTAGGCCGTGCTTATAGTGCCGGCGATGCGAATTCGCCCAAAAATAAAATCATTGCCGCCGCGTGCGCTTATAGTGCACGCGACAGAGCGACGCCGCCGTCGCAAAAACCCGCCGCCGGCAAAATTACATTTTTCAAGGACCGTCGCGTCACGTGACGGCCCTTGAACAAATCAAATTGCGGGAATCCCGGGATGCGGCCGGCCGGCGAAACATAACTTTCGACGGTGGCGACGGCAATGGGTGACGTCACCCATCGTTTCGCCGTCGGCGAAACTATAGGCAAAGCCTTACTACTCTGGACCATAAGCAGTAAGACACCAAGGGACTGTTTTTCTAATCTCTGCATGGCAACCCATCTCCTAATATGCCGTACACTACATCGTGATCATACAGGACTGGCCAACTCCAGTCCTCAAGGGCCACCAACAGGTCAAGTTTTAACGATATCTCTGCTTCAGCACAGGTGGCTCAAGTTGAGACACCTGTGCTGGCGCGGGGATATCCTGAAAACTTGACCTGTTGGTGACCCTTGAGGACTGGAGTTTCCCACCCCTGGTGTATACAGAGAGATTGGCTCCTGGGGTCTGAGTTTGTCTACTTCAGAGAGAACTGTAAATAACGAAACGCTGTATTAACATACCTTATTGCAGGGGGCGCAAACGTTTTTACCTGCGCCCCCCTGCCGGCTGTCCCCTCACTCCCGCCCCCCCCCCCCCAACCCCAACTTACCCGCGCTCCGGCGTAATGACGTCACGTTGCCATAGCAACGTGACGTCACATGACCTCGCTGCGTCATTTTGACGCCGCGTTGCCATAACGACGCAGGGAGGAAGCCGCAGGAGCCACGGTAAGTTAGGTTTACAGAGGCCCTGCAGCTCCCCCGGCACTTAATTTAAGTGCCTTCGGGAAGCGCGCGGGGCCTCTGTAAACCCCGCGCCCCCCGTAGGCAGTCTCGCGCCCCCCCTGGGGGTCGCGCCCCCCAGTTTGTGCACCGCTGCCTTATTGTATCTTTAGACCAGTGCAAATGCCGAAAGACAACACTGAACAACAATCTAATACTCCCACGTACCTGGCCAGAAAACATCCTTTTGTAAAAAAAATTGTTTTAAATAATGTACAGTCTGACTGGCTTCCCTAAACAAATCTAACAATGTTAGTAGCAAAGATTTGGCTGTATTTTTATTTATTTATTTATGCCCCCAATAGTTACAAGTTCGTTTTTTTTTTTTTTTAATTATGTAAAAACACTGAACATTGAGAGACATCTCTAAGGGGTACATCAGCTGGGTTGGAGGGGTCCAATGTAATACTCTGCCTTGGTATGGTACAGCTGCTGGAAACTCTTGTCGCACTTCCGCAATGCTACACCCGATCAGCCAGTCTCTCAGCCCATTAATGCCAGTCCTCCGATCAGCTGAATGCTCTGGACACAGACCGCATGTGCAGCGTTTGCAACCAGGCTATCCGTCAGGTACAGAGACCTCCTCTCTACCGCCGTGTGTGCCGACGTCGCCACCTTGTCTCAACTAGTTTCGTCACTATCATGTGACTTCCTCAGTATATGTAAATCGGGGCATATCTGCCCTTCCATTGGCTGCGCGCCAATCACGTCGCGGCAGAGGAAGACCACATTCTTGTCTTCCCTGCCAGCATATGCATCATCGCGCTTTGCGCGCACACACGGCCATTGGGGCCTGCCCCATAGAGGGCTGTGCTGTGGTGTGTGGGGCGCACGCCGCAGCCTACATTGGAGACTCGGCCTGCACGTGGGGGTCGGTGCGACGGCTTCGCCAGCACATCGGCTTCGCGAGAGAACCAATAAAGTTAAGGGAAGGTGAGGGGACTCTGACTGTACAAGCATTTGTTGAATACACAGTGACATCACACAAAGGGAATAGCCAGAGAAACCACTCCCAAATATCACTTCTGAAACATTATTTAAATATACTTCTATAGATGTAGCAGCCGTTAAGGAACAAATTGGTAGGTTGCGGTTTGGCAGCTCGTGGCTCCATTGAATTGCATTGCAAATCGCCCGGTAAAACTCGCGACAGCGGTAACACGACAGCGCACATTAATAGGTGCAACGACGTGCGCTACATCTGTAGGTGTCCGATATGGGGAAAGAAGCCATCACCCAGATAAAACCCCTTAACCACGTCCGCAGAATCAGCTCACTTTGATGCTCGGAGGGATTGTCCCTATAAAGTAGCAAAACCCCGCAGGGCACCGACCAGCGTGCTGTAAATGTTGCTTTTGTGTTGCCTCTAAAATGCATTAAAATTCCTCTATTTGATTTTGTTTGAAGTAAATCAGTTCTGTAGTATTAGATAAAAAAAAATTTAATCCCTCATTGTCTTTTAGTGAGCTTTAATATACAGGCATACCCCACATTAACGTACGCAATGGGACCAGAGCATGTATGTAAAGTAAAGTGAAAATGTACTTAAAGTGACGCCCTACCTTTTTCCCACTTATCGATGCATGTACTGTACTGCAATCGTCATATACGTGCATAACTGATGTAAATAAGGCATTTGTAACAGGCTCTATAGTCTCCCCGCTTGCACACAGCTTCGGTACAGGTAGGGAGCCGGTATTGCTGTTCATGACGTGCTGACTGGCGCATGCGTGAGCTGCCGTTTGCCTATTGAGCGAGATGTACTTACTCGCGAGTGTACTTAAAGTGAGTGTCCTTAAACCGGGGTATGCCTGTAATAAGCTTACATTCAAAATCCTAAATGTGTTTTTTTTATAGTTGTGTAGTATTGGATACTTAATTTTTTTTTTACATTTCCCCACTTATTATGCCCTTTCTTTAGTGGGTTTGAATGTTTTAAGCTTCCTTGGGTGGCTATACAATAATTTACAAAGGCACAGCACTTCCTCTCTTGAAATAGGCAGCCATATTGCTAACCCTGGGAAACAGGATCTTTGCCGATCGATCACGGGAGAACGGATAGATAGAGTGGCAGCTTAGGTAATGACATTTCCTTAAACCAAGTGCTGCATCTATTAAAATAAATAAATGCAATTTGGATTGCTTTGTTAAAACCAACAGTAACGTCCTTCTTCATGATGCAGCTGTTTTTAATGAAGTTAGGATTTAGAGCAAGGGGTTATCCAACTCCAGTTCTCAAAGGCCACCAACAGGTCAGGTTTTAATGATATCCCTGTTTCAGCACAAGTGGCTCAATCAGTGGCTGAGTTGTTGATTGAGCTACCGATTGAGCTACCTGTGCTGAAGCTGGGATATCATTTAAAACCTGACCTGTTTGTGGCCCTTTGGGACTGGAATTGGCTAACCCCTGGGTTAGGAGACTTTGATTGGGGCAGTGGGAATTGGCGCATCTAATTCTTGGTGGGAGTCACAGCTTTGGTTTATATACTGTAGTTTCCATTTTGTGTCATGGCAGAGAAAAAGTTTGATTAATTAAAACCGCAATATTACATCTCCCTCCCCCCCTGTTTGGTGCTCCTGTTCTAAATCTGTCAAACTCATGACTGTGTACCTAACACAGTGATTTAAAAAAAAAATTGGTTAGGGAACCCCAGAATTCTGCCCCCTCCCCCCCCCCCATTGGTGCAGTCTCTCTCCTCCATCGCTCTCCCCCTTATGCTTCCTCTCCTCCTTGCGCGCGTGCACACACACTTGCACACACACTCTCTCCCTCCAACACACACACTCCATCCCACACTCCCACACATACTCTCCCTACAACTCAACCTCCTACACACTCTCTCCCACACTCTCCCTCCCTCCAACACCCACTCTCCCTCCCTCCAACACCCACTTAGGCTGCGCATATAGTGATGACGACAGCGACGCGACATCACGTCAAAACAAATGCATTGCTGCTGACGCGTGCGCTTATAGTAAGTGCGGAGCGACGGCTTGGTCGCGATCGATGGAAGTCATCTCAATTTGATTTTTCCAGCGACCGCAGCCTGACGTTGCTGTCGCCGGCACTATAAGCGTAGCCTAACACACACTCCCACTTACACACTCCCACGTACACACACACACTCCCACGTACACACACACACTCCCACGTACACACACACACTCCCACGTACACACACACTCCCACTTACACACACTCTGACCTCCAGTCCGGACCAGTTCAGGAGTGAAGCTCTTGGAATGTGAAATAACATACCACTGATTCTCTGCAAGACCAATAATCAAGACCGCAAATTACCCATTCTGGCTTGTCTCTGCTTTTCTTGCTGCACGTGAAATATGGTATTTGGAGTAGTTCCAAACACAAGCGCACTAGAATATTTACTTCCTTGCTCCCACAGCCTAGAGGCTCATACTTGGACCAGGCTCTTATATGACCTCTGGTGGCTACGTGTCTTAATTTAATCCCATCTATTTTCTTTTATTTACTTGTATCAGTGACCAGTCAACACACTTACTATCAACACACAACTTTGCACTGAAGTGATGAAATTGATGAGATCCATTTTGGTGGTATATATTGATTATAGGCTGTGATGCCTTTTAATGGCCCGCTCTGCACATTCTCTCTGTTCTTTGCAGATGGAATTATAGTGCACTGAATTTTGGAAAGATTGGTTTTGGATATAGTTGGCAAAAAGAGTATATATGACATTAATCATGTGTACACACAGACATGAGCTTCTGAAAGCTTGACACATTAACATTTCTTTTATGAAGAACTTTTATATTGTTCCATCAGCAGTTACAGTTGCAGCAACCTACAAGAAATCGACACATCTCCAGGACTAGTCTGGCTAGCCTTAGAATTCCTGTGTTTCGTTGTCAGAAGTATCCATTTGTCCGCATGGACGACTTCTTCCCTCTCCTCCTCGCTTACATTGTGAGGGGTGAAGCGAAGTGAAACCTTATGCCACCGTGTATAATGAACTAGCTGAGAGACCCGGCGTTGCCCGGGATATAATTTTGGGGGGGCGTACGACAGGGTTAGGCTTCCCCCCCCCCCTTGACAGCTAGGTGGGTGACTGAGTTGACTGAGTGTGTGGGTGACTGGGTGGGTGTGTGACACTTGACTGAGTGGGTGGGTGGGTGACTGAGTGGGTGGGTGACTTTGGGTCGGTTTGACTTTGGGTCGGTGGGTGGGTGACTTTGGGTCGGTGGGTGGGTGACTTTGGGTCGGTTTGACTTTGGGTCGGTGGGTGTGTGACTTTGGGTCGGTGGGTGTGTGACTTTGGGTCGGTGGGTGGGTGACTTTGGGTCGGTTTGACTTTGGGTCAGTGGGTGGGTGACTTTGGGTCGGTGGTTGGGTGGGTGAGTTGGGTCGGTGGGTGGGTGAGTGGGAGACTGACTGGGTGGGTGAGTGGGAGACTGACTGGGTGGGTGAGTGGGAGACTGACTGGGTGGGTGAATGGGTGACTGGGTGACTGACTGGGTGGGTGGGTGACTGACTGGGTGGGTGAGTGACTGGGTGGGTGAGTGGGTGGGTGAGTGGGTGACTGACTGGGTGGGTGAGTGGGTGACTGACTGGGTGGGTGAGTGGGTGACTGGGTGGGTGAGTGGGTGACTGACTGACTGAATGGGTGGGTGACTGAGTGGGTGGGTGACTGAGTGGGTGGGTGACTGACTGGGTGGGTGACTGAGTGAGTGGGTGAGTGGGTGACTGACTGACTGAATGGGTGGGTGACTGGGTGACTGACTGAAGGGGTGACTGACTGAATGGGTGACTGGGTGACTGAATGGGTGGGTAACTGAGTGGGTGGGTGGGTGACTGGGTGAAAGTGGGTGACTGGGTGAAAGTGACTGGGTGGGTGACTGGGTGGGTGTGTGGGTGGGTGACTGAGTGGGTGACTGAGTGAGTGGGTAACTGAGTGAGTGGGTGACTGAGTGGGTGGGTGACTGAGTGGGTGGGTGACTGAGTGGGTGGGTGGGTGACTGGGTGAACGTGGGTGACTGGGTGAAAGTGACTGGGTGGGTGACTGGGTGGGTGACTGAGTGGGTGACTGGGTGGGTGACTGAGTGAGTGGGTGGGTGACTGAGTGGGTGGGTGACTGAGTGAGTGGGTGGGTGACTAAGTGAGTTTTTGGGTGACTAAGTGAGTGGGTGGGTGGGTTACTGAGTGGGTGGGTGACTGAGTGGGTGGGTGACTGAGTGAGTGACTGAGTGGGTGACTGAGTGAGTGGGTGGGTGGGTGACTGGGTGGGTGAAAGTGACTGGGTGGGTGGGTGTGTGGGTGCGTGGGTGGGAGACGGTGCGTGACTTACCTTGACCCCGTGGCATCTGGCTGGGGCAGGAGGTGAGTTCGGGAAGCTGGGGGGGGGCAAGAGTGGCAGGAGTCCCGCGCCGCGCTTCCCCTCTCCGGTAGCGTCACACGTGATGGGGAGTCCCGCGCCGCGCTTCCCCTCTCCGGTAACGGCGCACGTGAGGGGGAGTCCCGCGCCGCGCTTCCCCTCTCCGGTAGCGGCGCACGTGATGGGGAGTCCCGCGCCGCTTCCCCTCTCCGGTAGCGGCGCACGTGATGGGGAGTCCCGCGACGCTTCCCCTCTCCGGTAGCGGCGCACGTGATGGGGAGTCCCGCGCCGCTTCCCCTCTCCGGTAGCGGCGCACGTGAGGGGGAGAGCAGGAGGGCCGCGCCGTGAGGGGGGAGGAGCCTGGAGTTTGCTGCTGAGCAGCAGGGCCGCGCTTCCTCCGCGGCGCACGGTGAGGGTGATGGTGCGGCTGGGGATGTTGCGGAGCGTGGGGATTTGGGTGAGGTGGGGAGGGGGGAGAGAGTGAGGGGCACCGGGAGAGTGAGGGGCACCGGGAGAGGAGGGGCACCGGGAGAGGAGGGGGGGGGTGTGGAAGGTGCGCTGCGGTCCAACTGACGGGGGAGAGTGTGTGTCCCTGTGTGTGTGTGTCCCTGTGTGTGTGTGTGTCCCTGTGTGTCCTTTGGCCCGTCACTCCGCCTCAGGCCAATGAGAGGTGTGCGGGGGCGGACCAAGGGACCAATGAGATTTCCCCTAGGGACACCGGACATCCAGGCAGGCAGGCAGGCTGGCATGCATGCATGCAGGCAGGCAGGCAGGCAGGCAAACATACAGTGCTTTCACTAATATAGTATAAGATGTACTGAAACACACGATGCATACTGGACATTTCGATTTCTGTGACTAGAGTACTGTTACTGAGCTCCTTGATTGGCAGAATGCGCTGTAATTCATTGCAAAGCACCTCTGGGAGCAGAAGAGTTAAAAGTACAGCAGGTGGTCTGCTGATTTAAAAGGTATTTCATATTTGTGTAAGAGTATGTATGTACCAAGTGAACTAACTATATCTGGGCCTATGTGTATAGAATTTGCTAGTTAGCCAATGAACACTCATATAGTCAACATCCTAGTGATTAAATGGCTACGCTTAGATTACACTCCCTTTACGTTTCAATGTTGCAAACACATAATGGATGCCAGCATTGTATTTTAAGGTAGCCCAATTGCACTGTATTATTGAAAATAAAAAAGCATTCAAAATAAATTGTGCCCTTTATGCAGACTGCAGCGCCATTGTACAATGGAGAGACATCCTTGGATAGACTCTTCAGTATAGGTATTTGTGGTGTCTGAAATGGGTAGGTAGGTATTGTCCGTAAACGACATTGATTCATCTTCTACAAGATAGGGAGCGATGCGTTGTAGAGTCCAGCGGCAGGATGTTAAATACGTCCTCTAGTGTTTCCACGCTTCGTAATTGTTGTCCTGCCATTGGGTTCTTGGTTAATTTTAGTGTTCTGTCGCCACGGGAACCAACACTCCCCATTTTTCACCCAGGCTTGTGCCCGGCATTGGCTGGGTTCTGAAGTGTGTGATCTGACTTTGTGGAAGGACAGATTCCTGAAGTCTGTGAATGTGGAGGTTCCATTACTGCCATTCGATCTGTGGTTTGCCGTGTAGCCTGAAGCATTGATCTTTCTCAGCCCAAAGCCAGATGGGTTGGAGTCCGGTATATTTCTTTTATCCTCCCCTATTTTTTTTCTATGTTTCATTTCTTTTTATTCTTTTTTATGAAAATGTGTGTTTGTAAGAGATCCGGTTCTCTTGAGTTACAAGTCTCCCGGGTAATAGTTTAGCTCTACTTCTATGTAATAAACACCTGTATCATTCAGATAATTCATATGGGGTTATTTAGACTTACATTACTAATAATTCCCAATGATGATATGTGTGTTTTTTCTTAGCTCTGTATTTTCAATAAGATTTCAATTGAACTTTTGAAAATGTAGGCGATTGGGCTTTTTAAAGATGGATGCTATCTCATTTGTGGCTGTGCATCAGTGGTGCCATACTGATGGTGGTAATGATGAATTGGGTGTGTTTGTGTTGAATCCAATAAATAAGAATATCACGTCTCAAGACAGGTCTGCAACCCTACTTTTCACCATCAACTCTTAGTACAGGGCAAACCTTTCAGTGCGCCCCCCTGCCTGCTCTCCCCCCCTGCTCGCGCAGGTGGATCGGTTGTGGCAGAGAGTCCACCTGCGGCCCAACGCCAATGTGACCAAGTCCCATTCCATGATAATGGAGGCTGAAGTTTGTAGCTGTTCTTAAAAAAAATCACAATAGCAGCATTTGTAAGGGTTATCTAGTACACGGGCGCGCAAACTTTTTTGTGGCGCCCCCCTGCCTTACCTTCTCTGTTGACCGCCCCCCTCCTTACCTCGTGTGACGTCATGTGACCCGCGGCGTCATTTGACGTCACGTTACCAGGGCAACTGTGACGTCACATGACCCCGCTGCGTCATTTGACGCCGCATTGCCATGGTCACACATGCTGAAGCCGGCTGAATTCCGGTATGTAGAGGTTGCAGAGGCCTCGCGCGGTCTCCCGGCGTTTAATTTAAATGCCTGGGGGGAGAGCGCGGGATCTCTGCAACCACCCGCACCCCCCCAAAAATCTCCCACCCCCAGTTTACGCACCGCTGATCTAGTACATGGATTTCAGCGAGTCTTGGAAGTAGGAAGCAGTACTTCTAAATACACTTGGGCTACAGGCCCAGTGCCTCCGCTGCAATTACCCGGTCTGCAGTGAGCTGCAGGGGAAAAGGCCGGGGGGGGGGGGGGGGGTGGAGTGACGGGGGGGCGTGGCCTAGCGCTCCGTCGCGAGTCCTGCTCTCAATTCTATTGAGAGCAGGAGAAACTCGGCGCGGCGGCCACCCATCGCAGCGTGCCCCGCCCCATTGAGGGGAGGGCTCTTGTCCCTGCAGCGTCCGCCACAGAGGGCGCTGCAGTAGCCAGCGGGGACCTGGCCTAACTCCTTTCATTTACTTCACTAATGGCTTATTTGGAGGATTTCTGCTTTTATCCTTTCACTGGTATTTGCATCTCGCAGTGAAAAGGATCTGTTTAGGGATAGGGCCTTCTGGTTTTAAACCGTTTCCTCCTATGACACAGGCCTCGTCACTACTGGCTGCGTGCGCGGTGCGAACAAGGTATGGCCCTCTATGAGGCAGGCCCCGGGCAGTGCATGTGCAGGCACGCACGTACCAAGCGCAATCACCTTTCCCAAAGACAAGAATTGTGTGTTGTGGCGCAATGGCCATGTCACGGCGGCGGTTCAGCCAATGAGGGCAAACCAGTCGCGTGGCATCATGGCCGTGCCCCCACCATGCCTCCTCGTCTGAAGTTCTGCAGATGGCTCGGGGGAAGGGCACGAGTGCCGCCAGGCGCATGACGCGCTCCCTGGGGCTGTAGCCTTAGCTTTTTCTGTTTCATTTCTTTTCCCTTTTTATGCTGAAGGTGTAGTCCTACGTAAATTCAAAATGCACAAGTAGCAGGCGTATTCAGTGGCTGCAGGCTTATAACGCTTTGGCCAGAGGGTTTAACTAGATGACTCTTACTCATGAGAATACCAACATTGAAGTATTTAACTATGTATTTTGTCACATGGGATGTAGTATTGGGTATTTTTGTCTTGTTTTATTCAGTGGGCAAATCATGCTATTTTTGTGGGAGGTTTAAATGCATCAAATTCTAAGAATTCTAAAATTGCTTAATCTTTTTTTTTGTTTAACCCTTTGAGTTGAGATTTTGAATTTTGTTTGGCTCCTTACTGTCTGCTTTTTTTGGTATTACTCTACGGGGCTTATTCACTAAAGGCCATTGCTGATTAACACCCCCGATATGGCGTTAACACCCACTGATTTGAATGGAGGAAACGCCGTATTTTATTTATTTAAGTTTTATATGCTGTTTTACCTTTAAGTCATTCCCGGAGTCGCTTCTCGTTTTCAAGTATGTCCCGGGCACAGAGTTATGATAACAGCACAAGGTTACATTAAAGGAACAGTTATTCATAATATTTAAAGACCTTGCATGAACAGTTAAAGATAATATACAGTATGTTGTAGGCGTATGTAACCGTTGCAGACCAGATTACAATGTGAAGTCTCCGGGTGCATTAGCCCGCATGGACCTTGGTGAATAACTCCCGGTGTCTCCTTTCCCCCTTTGGGACAGGATGTCTGAGTCTCATTACCATATATTTGGGGTGGAATAAGTAAGAGAAAGTGTGATAACTACTCTCCTCCAGACTCCATGCAAATGACAGCTGTGAATATTTCAATACGGACAGACTGCATTTTCAGGTTATTTTTTATTAAATGTATTAATCTCCCATAATTGAACCCATCATTGTCATTAATTCAGTTGAGACTACACCTTGACTCACGCCTCCCTGTGTCTCTCTCTCTAGTGTGTGTCTATATTTTTAGGTTCTAATTGCACGATGAAAACAAAAGGCTTGACACTTGCTGTGCAATTTTGCTCCTCCCTTTGTGTGGGATTATTACTATCACTGGCTCCCACTGAGCAGCAGTGTCATGTTGTCTCCTACACCCTTTGAAGAGCGAGTGTATTTTTTTTCGGGACTCGTCGAGCCTTAAAGGAGCCTTGCATGTACTGACAAAAAATTGCGTCATTAGCGAAAAATGCTTACCTGTTGCAGCCTGAGTTTAAAACGCCTTTGCCATGTAGCAGAGACCTTTCTGGGACTCTGAAAATCCACAGGTCTATAAATGCGATGAATGTCTCTCGATCTATGAAAAATAAAATGTAAATATGTATTAAATAATGTAAAGGCAGTTTGTGAAAAATAAAAAAAATTATATCTGGTAAGTGTGACTACTTCTGGTCCCCCTTACATTGGCCAGAAATAAAAACTAGATGTACAAGTTGCCTTTGGCTTTGCCTCTGTCATCCAGCTTCTATATACTTCATTGTAAGATCTTTTTTTATTAGCAGCTTTCAATTGTAGTGGAATCTTGATGGGAGTTTGTGGTTTCTCCGTCCGTTTGATGATTTAGCCCTGAGCAGACCCTCCAACATACGGCAATTGAATCTAGGTGTACTTTACTTCTTCATGTCAGGCGTAACTGGGGCTTCTCGGCAAGTAGAACCTCGGATGGAAGTTTTGTAACACATTCGTTTTGTATTTTATTTATTTATTTGTATATGCTTGTCGGAGTACTAATAAAAACATTGGTAAGAATCTCCTTTTCATTTGGCACGCATCAGTTTCTGTAATTGCCTGAAGGTTCCGAGCTTCAACCAATGAGGACAGAAGGTCCGACCATGGAAGTCTCCCCTGATTTCACAGACCAGCCTGAAATACAATATTTTGGTTTTTCATTAGGCAAATGACCTGTGGCTGCTGGGCAGGTACAATTAGAGCCGAAGTGGGCAACCCAATCGCCACAAGTATCGAATTGGCCATGAAAGTGTGGCGAATTTCAGTTTGATAGCTCCCACAGTAAAATAACTTTTTCCTGACGGCGTGTGCTGGTTTCCGCTTTCTGAATGAGTCAACGAAGTGAACCAGCAGCAGGTGATAGTGCTGAGGTGAGGGAAGCAGCAGGTAATAGTGCTGAGGTGAGGGAACCAGCCTATTTTGATCTGGTTTAATACTGATTGGCCGGCAAAGCCGGCCAATTCAGTTAAACAGCAATTCTACTTGTTGCCAAGTAGAACAAACCAGTCAAACAAATATATAAGGGAACCAACAAGTGCACTGTAAAAAAATGCACTTAAAAAAGAAGGGTTAACTCAAAAGAACCCATGATGGGGGATACCGAGCAGAGCACCCCGCCTAACGCCCACTGGGAGGCAAACTCCGAAACCGTCCCAGCGGACTCGGCGTACGTGAACTCTGCCCGAATACGGGAGTGCACCAGCGCCCGGAATACTGCCACGATGTTCGTTGGGACCCCCCTCTCCAAAACACTGCTTCCTGGTCTTGTAAATGGCTACCTTAGCCACTGCCAGGAGCAGGTTGACTAGGAGATCCCTAGGCTTATTGTCTCGGGACACTGGGCACCCAAAAATAAAAAGACGAGGGGAAAAACCAGGCCAGAACTGCAGAAGAAGGCTCCTCAAGGTGGATAAGAGGGGCTGCAGTCTGGCGCAGCTCAGATAAATGTAGAATACGGACTCCCGCTCGCCACAGAAGGGACAGGCGGCGGGGGAGTCCGTGAAGTGTGCCAAGTACTCTCCTGTGCTCAGTGCACCGTGGAGGACCCTCCAACTCAAATCCCCGGCGGGACGGGGAACCAAAGCTGAATAGAGCTCTCTCCACCGGGGTCTCTCGCCCTCGTTCCCAAGAAATACCCGCCTCCAGATGGTATCTGGGCGGGTGACAAGGGCGAGGAAGTGCACTATATGGAGCACCAGAGAATACAGGACTTTCCTCAGCATGCCGCGAAAACATGCCGGGGACATATCCCCCAACCTGCTGAGGTTGGGGGAGATAGGAGCCCGAGGGGGTTGCCGTGGTTTGGGTTCCACGCAAAGATCCGGAGAGCTGAAGTTGATAGGTTGACAAGGCTCTCCGGTCTGCATAACCCCCTCGATAAAGGTGCGTGAGTCGTGGTGGATTTCATCTTTAATCTCCCGGATCAAACGACGAGGGACACGGGCAGTAAGCATACCCATACGGGGCGCAAGCACCTCTGCACTTACCCAGTCTCGCCGTTCATAGTCCAGGAGATTCCCATACTCTGGTCACTTGTGCCAAGATTAGCTGGCGGCAAATAGGGGGTGAATCCAACATCCGAGCCCTCACTACCGGATTATACAGCAGGGGCTCGGCGAGGAAATCAACCCCCACCGCCTGCTCCTTCCTGGTCGTGGAGACCAGTTTCCAGGCCTTTAATAAGTCCCGGTAGTATGCCGGCAGCTCCGAGAGGTTTCTTCCTAAACCCTCGGGCCTGATGATAAACAGTTGCCGGTCATACCTCATACTGCACAGCTGGCGAAAAAAACTGGTCGCCAGCTGGCACCACTGCGGAGACGGATCCGCGAATAGGTATCTCTGCAGGTATTGGAGGCAGAAAGTGTGTAACTGGGAGCGGACACACACCACTCCCTGTCCACCCGCCTCCAAAGGAAGGCACGCAACCCCCACAGAGACCCAATGCTTCCCCATCCAGAGAAAATCCATCAATCTCCTCTGGATCTTGTTGATAAATTCGGGGGGCGGACCCATGGCTATCAGCCGTTGCCAAAGCTGACTGGCCACCAGCTGGTTGATCACCAGGGTTCTTCCCCTAAGGGAAAGCATTCTCGACAGATACACCCATGACCCCAGACGAGCAATGACTCGTTCTTCAAGTTTACTGAAGTTTTCTGAGGCTGGGTCCTCCGCAGCAGACAGGTAGACTCCCAGATATTTGAGAGTATCGCTCCCCCACAAGATATTACGAAACGCGGGGGGCAAAGAGTCCACCTGTAAGGGACCCACCAAAATGCCGGAGCACTTGGACCAGTTGATCCGAGCAGAAGAGGCCGCGGTGTAGACCTCTTGGCACGCTTGTGCCCGCTCCAGATTATCTAGGTCCTGGGCCACGAGGAGCACGTCATCGGCATAAGCCGACAGGACTACCCGCATGCTGTGCTCCCGCAGCACCAGCCCGGTGAGCCTCCTCCACAGTAGGCAGAGGAAGGGCTCGATGGCCAGCGCGTATAGTTGCCCAGACAAGGGACACCCCTGACGTACTCCCCGACCAAACACAAAAGGTGCCGTCAGGGACCAATTAATTTTTACCAGACACTGCAGAGGCGTACAGCATCCGGAGAAAGCCCACAAATTGTGGGCCAAAGCCAAACTCCCGCAGGGTCTGCATGAGGTAACGGTGATCCACCCTGTCAAACGCATTCTCCTGATCTAGGGACAGGAGGGCGAGTGACAGACCAGTCCTCTGCGCGTGGTGTAGCAGGTCCCGGACCAGAAAAATGTTGTCATGAATGCTCCGGCCCGGGACAGTATAGGACTGGTCGGGGTGAATCACCTCTGCCAGCACGGACTTGAGCCTCAGCGAGAGCGCTTTGGCTACGATCTTATAATCCGTGCTGAGCAGTGAGACCGGTCGCCAGTTAGAGATCTGGTGGAGATCCCCCTTCTTCGGCAGCAGAGACAGTATTGCCCGCCGACATGAAAGGGGCATCTCACCATTCTCCAGGGCTTCGGCCAGGACCTCGGTGAAATCAGGTCCCAGCATCTCCCAAAAAAACCGGAAGAACTCCACAGTCAGCCCGTCTAGCCCCGGCGCTTTTCCGTGGGACATGAGATTAAGAGCTTCAGAGAGCTCGGCCAGAGTCAAAGGTAACTCAAGCCGCTCTCTTCCACCCTTGCCGACCGTGGGAAGCCCCTCCCATAAGACCCTGCACGCATCCGGCTGGATGGACTCCGGAGAAAAAAGATCTACGTAAAACCTCCGGGTTCTGTCCCGGATGCTCTCCGGGTCAGTCAGAGGGGTACCGTCCTCTGCTAGCAAGCAGGTGATATGTTTACGGTTTCCCCTCTTTTTCTCCAGCGCGTAGAAGAGGCGCGACCCTCCTCCCGAAGGAAGTGGATACAGGATCGCACATACGCCCCCCGAGCTCTCCGATCTTCCAAGTCCCGGAGAGCGCACTTCCTCTCCACGTACGCACACTGCAGGAATTGGTCTCCTGCCACAGACAGCCGCCTCTCGAGATCGAGCACCTCTTCCCTAAGGGTCTCGATCTCAGCATCGCGCCGCCTGCTGGCACCTTTAGTGTGCTCTTGACAAACGAGGCGCAGATGAACCTTGCCCACGTCCCACCACTGCTCTAACGTGGCATAGTATGACCTACAACCTCTCCAGGCCATCCAAAAGTTTCGGACCGACGTCGCAAACCCCTTGTCCTCCAACAACGTATTGTTGAAATGCCAATAGGCGGCCGAGGGCGCTGCTGGTATTAGCGCCACCGTCACGGACACACAATTGTGGTCCGAAAACGGCGCTAGCCTAATGGTACTGGACTGAGCTCGCGACAGGCTGTGGCTGGATATGTACAGCCTATCGATCCTGGACCAGGATATCCGTCCACCTCTAAACACTCTAACATAGGTGAACTCAGTGGATACCCCGGGATGTTGTTCTCGCCAGACGTCTACCAAGGAGTAGCGGGTGATGACCTCCCGCAAGGCCGACGCAGAACTCGGGTGTGGCTCCGGACCATTCAGGTCCCTCAGAGCCTCGAGGGTGCAGTTAAAATCACCCCCGAGCACCACGTGTTCGTCCGCGTCGACTGTCTCCAGGTATTCGGACAATCTGACGAAGAATTGCCTTCTCAGGGGTCCGGTGGCAGGAGCATACACGTTCAAGAAATTAAACGTGTAGTCCTCGTGCCGGACCCTGAGATGCAACAGGCAACCTGGAACAACAGTTTTGGCAAGCAGCAGCTCAGGTTGAAAGGATTCGGAGAACAGGGTCACCACCCCACAAGATGTCGAAGTGAGGTGGCTGAAAAAGACCTTGCTTTGCCACTCCAGATGCCTGGTGGCTTCAGCCTCTGGAGTGGTATGGGTTTCCTGCAGGAAACTCACAGAATACTTTCCCTTTTGTAAAAAGGAGAGTACCTGGAACCTGCGAAACCCGTCCTTACATCCATTTACGTTTAGCGTACCGATGCTCAAAGCCATTGGTAATCAAGAGTCTTGCTTCCCATAGGCGCTCAGGGTACTATATCCCGAGAAGCCTTTACGTGCTCTCGCAACACTTTGTTAAACTTTAGGACCCGAACATGTTCGATAGTCCCGGAAAGTTTGGCCTTGTGGTTAGCCTTGATATATACTCTGAAAGAGTGGAGAATGACCGAAGCATCCTTCCACCTCTCAAGGGCCAACTGCACCTTCGTATGTCCGTGTCTACAGAGGGTATCATCCAGGAAACTATCTAGATCCCGGGCAGGGATAACGGGGATCGAGGAGTCCACCGACTCCATGGTGCCAGAGGACTCCCCTCTGAGTCCCAACTCCCCAGGCTCCTCTTGGCTGGAGAATTCAAGACCCCCGTCCTTCTCTGCGGGGGCCTCTCTCAGCCCTAGATTGGATCCCCTCCTCGGTGTTTCCACGAGGGGGTCCACTGTGCTCTCCACCTCCATCCCCGAGTCAGGATGTTCAGGGGCAGCTGGTGGCGACATGGCAGAGGCAGTGGTCTCCCGAGAGTCCTCGGGGGCCACAGAAGCACACAATGCCCTACTAGTTTCCTCAAGCGCCATACAGATGAATGGCATGCCACGGGTGTTCGCATCACCTGCGGGAGGGCCCCCACCAACCGCGGGAGGGCCCCCACCAACCGCGGGAGGGCCCCCACCAACCGCGGGAGGGCCCTCACCATCCGCGGGAGGGCCCTCACCATCCGCGGGAGGGCCCTCACCATCCGCAGGAGGGCACTCACTAGCAAGGACCTCAAAGGGAGGGTCTATCCCAGCATTCACTCCCAATGAAGTGCCCGCCCAAAACTCCGCACTAAGAGGGTTCAGGTCTGACAACTCCCAGATGTAATCGGAAGTGCTCACCAAAACACCCTCCAAACCCCCACCCACGGGGGTCAGCCCTAACCCATCTCCTTCCTCTGGTGACGCAAACCGGGGCCTTTTATCCCTATGTGCGTCACCCGAAGGTGGTACAACCAGAAGGGGATCCCGGTCAACCCCCGGGTCCCCGAAGACAGGTATCTTTTTTGTGTCCGGTGGGGTAAATTCACCGAAATACAAGTCTTTGGGGGATGCTCTCCAACCCAGAGGGGCGTTGGGAGGCTCCCCAACGTCTATCTCTAGGGGTAAGGCCTCATGCTGTTGAGCACTTTGGCTTTCCACCCCAGAGACGTCGGGTACCTCCTCTTGCATTCCCTCCAGATCTTCGAGGGGGGGGGGGCTGTTCATTTATGGGATCCGGCTCACACTGATTAATCTCAACCAGTGGGCCGGATGGAACCACCTCGTGCGGAAACGATGTTGCGTTCCCTTTTGAAGACATCCGCGGGTGAACGTAATCCGTTTCACCCTTCTCGACCTCCTCAAACGCCCTCTTGTTTTTATTTTTAAATTTGCTCTTCCTGGGGATTGATTCCCCAGGAGAGGGTGCCGCTGCCTCCCCAGCAGGAGCTTCCTCCTGCTCCCCCACACCCTGTACGGTGCTTACAATGGGGGGTAAGCTGTTCTTTGGGGGGGACAGCGACATCTGAGGGTGACTGTTGTGGGGTGGCTTTTACATTCTCTCTCTGATCTTTAGGGAGAGGTGCAGATGTCGCCGCCCGAGATGGTGGCAGTGACATCTCTTACGGTCCCAGGGGGGACCTGGGCTCTCGAGGGCCCCGCTGTGGTAGGCACAGCGGTACCGCCTGTCTTGGCAGAGGGAGGGGCGGGTGCAGGAGCTGAGGTGGGATTCTTGTTCCCTTTGGGGCAACTCCTACGAGTGTGCCCCAGCTCCTTGCACAGATAACACCTAACCCCCTCCGTGCCATAGAAAAAAAGTATATTGAATGGCCTCGTAGGGCACCCTAAAGGAACCCTCCACAGATTCTGTGCTCCCCGGCAGCAGCAGTTGTACCTGCCACCTAAATGAGAGCACATGCCTCAGCGCCCTATCCCTGCAGCCCATAGGCAATTTTGTTATAGGAGACTTGATGTCTCCCAGGGTTTGCAGGTGCGGCCGCAAGAGGCTGTCTGGGATGAAGGGGGGCACATTTGAAAGGATGACCTTTGTGCCTAACCCCTCCATGGGTTCTATAGGGATGTAGATCCCCCCTACATTGATGCCTTTCTGCACCAGGGTGTGGGTAGCGGCCAGCATACGGAGGAAGAAAATGCCCCTCCCATACATCTTGCTGGCCGCCACCACAGCAGAGGGACCCACAACGTCTGCCACAGCCCTTACATAGATCTCCATGTTAAGGCCAGGTGACATTGGGCATCTCACCCCAAGCTTCCTGCTCACACCGGGCTTGGCCCCAGCATTGTTGTTGCTGGGGTCGACGCCTGCAGCTGTTATCTGCGCCCATGTTTGAACTGGGGCCGCAGGGGCCAAGCTGCTAACAGGTGCTGGGGGAGGCGTGGCCAGGGCACTGGAAGGACCAGGTCTAGGGCTGTGACTATGAGTGTTGCTCCTAGGGGCCACAGTTTTTGGTGTCCTGTATCCGGGTGTGGTCCCCATTGCCACACTACTCCTACCTCCCTTAGGCATGATAATATTAAGCCTTTTAGTCAGGGGAGGAGGTAGTGTTTAGAGAGAAAAGGTGCAAATAGGAACTGTCCTTTTAAGAACCAATTAACCTCTCTGCAAAGGGAGGGGAAAAATAGACAGCTTTTGAAACCTGCTGCAGTTCTTCTCTCTTTCCCCTTATTACTCTCTCTCTGTTGTAATAAGCCACACAATTTATAAGTCTTTAAAGAAAAGACACATAACTCTTAATTGCAGGTGAGAAAAGAGGAATCAGGCTTAAGAAATAAAGTGAAAATAGAAGTAAAACAACCAGGGGTGTGGGTGGGGAGAGGGGTTGCAAGCTACAGTACTAGACAGCCAAAATGCAGCTTTTGCTGGGTTGAAAAAAACACTGCAGTCCCTGGGTGAAAAACCAAAAACGGTTTTAAAACCCCAAAAACAACCTTTAAACCTCTACAAAACACACAATCCCCCACCGTTTCACTCCAAAATATAACAATAAGAAATAAAGTGAAATTAGAAGTAAAACAACCAGGGGTGGGGGAAGGAGAGAGGGGTTGAAAGCTGCAGTTTCCAGCCAGCCAAAGTGCAGCTTGTGCAGGGTTGAAAAACCACTGCAGTCCCTGGGTGAAAAACCAAAAACGGTTTTTAAACCCCAAAAACAACCTTTAAACCTCTACAAAACACACAATCCCCCACAGTTTCACTCCAAAATAACACAAATGAAAAGAAGAATACAACCTGATTCCACAATGCCTAGGAGCTCTGTACATACACTTCTGAGGGAAGCAGCAGTAGGTGATAGTGCTGAGGTGAGGGAAGCAGCCGAACAGTGTGTGTTGTTTTAAATGTTCGATTGAGCAACCTAATTTTTCAATTTTTACATGGTGTGGCGATTTTCACTTCTCACTCGCCACACCTGTGGCTACATTGAAAACCCACCTCAGAATGAGAGGGTGGGCCTGATTACTGCCATGCTGGGCCTGCTGCACCCTTTTCTGCGTTGCATAGGTATCTTTAGTGCTAACAGTTCATACACTGTAGTATATTCTGTACTATTTGTTATCATGCTATTGAACACATTTGAAATGAAGAAGTCTGTTAAATGTGATAGGTGTGTTACGTGGTTCATTGCTTTCACCTTACTGCAACCCTAATATAGGTAGCACTGGAGCTGCAACCCCTTCAGTGTCCTATAGACATACAGAGTATGTCATCAAAGCTGTGTCACCCTGGAGGCCCGTATGGCTTACGCTGTATGTCGACAGGTTTCGCTCACATTCTAGTGGGCGTATAAGAGAACCCTCCCTTTCCCTTTCCATTGGCGGGAGGAGGAAGCGATGGCATGAGCACTCAGGAGAGGAATCGCGTGAACGCTTGTGCCGGAGGGGCTGTAACCATGGAGGGGACAGGAGCATCAAGCACTGAAGGGGTAAAATGCCTGTGGAACTGAGGACCATAATAATGCTGAAGATCTGTTTATTTGACGAGAAGCTTTAACTATGAGGTTTAGACCTCTGAAATGTGTAAATTGGGAAAATTGAAGTGTAAATTACTCTGGGAGATAACGTTACTGAGATCATTGTCACCTTGGAAACTGTAATTATCCAAATAAATTCTGACCCTAGACGGAAAACACTCATACGCTTGTTGTGTTTTCTCACCGTAATAACCGCTCTAACCCTTGTCATTGTTGCGTGTGCCTGCGACACAATGTTTGGCAGAGTCGGCTGAAAGTTGTCAGGTAGGTACATCTCCACATTTTCGTCTAATAAGATATGCATTTGTCACATCATGTATAACCAGTCCCCGAGGCTGGGTATTGGGGATATCCCTCAGTCATTCTGATTGAGCCACCTGTGCTGAAGCAGGAATATCCTTAAAATCTGACCTGCTGGTGGCCCTTGAGGACGAGTTTGCCACACCTGACAGTGTGACATTTCTGGTTCTGGAGAAGTTGGGCAAGTGACATTGTAAAATCACAAAGCCCGTTTTTCAGATGTAGGGCCTTGAATCGTTAGAATATTTTTTCTTCGATTTATGAAACTCCTATTAGTCCCCTAATAAAATCAGTATTTGTATGGGATGTTACCCACTGATGCACACTAGCGCTGGTCAGAATAGTTGCAAGGTCTATTTCAGTTAATGCTGAACTCGAAAGCAAACATTAGCTTTGGGAACTTTACCTTTCTCTCTGAATAAATATTTATTCATCATCGTTGTATTGACGTTGTTTAGAACCGAGGTTAAAGAAATAAATAGGAAGCAAACACCGTAACATCAGGCTTTTTCTTTTCAGTTCTCCTCAGAATGAATAGAAGACGCCTTCATTTACACAGGCGTCTTTCCTGCTACCTATGTGAAGACTACACGCCAGTCATTTCATGGGCAAAAGCCCACACACTTCCAATTCCAAGAGGATTTAGCCCTTTCACTGCCAGGGAGCCCAGCAACAGACTGCCATTCATTACTGGCACCTCTGGCAGCGAAAGTGTTAAAATGGTTGTGTGTGTGGGGGGTTTATGCTGAGCTTAATATCATTGATAGACCATCTCGCCACGACAAAGTCTCTGCCAGCGTTCAGCCACAGAGGGTCCCTCTGCCGCAGTCGCTCTGCTGGACCTTCGGCGGCGGCAGCTTTTTTGTAGGGTAAAGGATTAGTAATGGGTAATGAGTAAGGGGTTAAGATGTTTAGGTTAGCGGGTAGCATTGGTATTAAGGGTTAAGATTAGGGGCTTTTAGGGTACAGGGTAAGTTTAGGGACTTACCTTGTTATGGAAGTGGCCTGCGTCGAGATGTCCCGGCGCCGAGGTGAGTTGCAGCAAAACGGCTGTGACCAAATGTTCTAGACCGCCTGTCCTGTCCTACTTCGGGGGATCTCCTTGTTTAAAGTCCTGTTTAAAGACACTGCGTCAAAAGACAATATTATCATTGTTAAATATGTATTTTACATGTAGGATGGGATTTCCTTTGCACATTCCTTATAAGCAACATGTTATCAAGTTGCATTCAAGTGAAAGTAGTCCCCCATTCAACACCGTCTTTACCGTGTAACTTCTTTTCTTCCTATACAGGACTTCCTAACAGCTTGTAGATGTACTTCTCATAGTCTGCGGGGTGGGGGTGGGGGTGTGGGAATATGCATGCTGTTTTTGGTGGCCTCTTCTATATAATTGAGGAAAGGATTCTAAACTTGCTATGGTCAACGTGACAAACTGTACAAGCCCTTTCCAAAGGGGGGGGGAGGGGTACATTTTACATGTACATTGCAGAGGAGAAATGTGATGCACGATTGAACTGCACCATCCCAAGTAGTTGCCCAGTGGGAGTCCGGCACATTTATTGAGCACCATTGCATCTATAAATCCCCACACATCGTGGCCTGGAAGAGTACCGTGTTACCTGACTACAGGGTGGGTGCTGCGGGGAAAACCTGCAAGAGCTGCTTCCCCCTTGTCTTACATTTCCTTAGTCTTTCTGTGAGTATACATACACATGTAAATGTTGGTAGACCTGCAGCAGGCCATCCATTAATGTGACACTTTTCAGTTCACTGCCTTTCCACTCCCTGCTAAGCAATTGCAGATGGGAGGTATCCTACCAATTGATAATAAATGAGATTTCATCATAAATAAGTCATTGAAATCTTGAGTTAAGAGAAAACCTCTAGCTTTTCTAGGCCATTACAATGGGGTAGAAGAGCACAGAACTATGGTGCAGATAAATGTAATACAATTTTTAAAACAAGTAACTTGTATTGCTCAGAAGTACAGTACAGTGCTTGCTTGCACTTGAGCATAAGGCTGTGATTATACCAAAAATTGTGTGTGGTGGCGTGTGGCGCCATGCGCCTGAAAAATAACATTAAAAAAATAGAAGCGCTGATACCTGTTGTGGAGTGCACACCGCGTGGAACTGTAGGGCGGGTGTTTCCTGGCGCGATCCTCAGATATGTTCTTGGCTGGCGACGGCTGCGTCACGTTAGGGGTTCCAGCCAATGGGGGTGAATCGGTTACGGGCACGCCTTCCTCTCTCCGCTTTTCGGTTTCCCTGGTATAATCAAGATGCCGCTCGGCGGCAGCGTGAGGGTGGCATCACCGTATCGCGCTGCCGCTCACCGGCATCTGGTATAATCGAACCCTAAGGATGTGGCATTCAGGTCATTAGGATTGACGCTTTATCGATTGGCAAAATGTCTGTGGTTCCGTCTTCTACCTTTATCTCAATCTGAGAGCCGTCACACACAGTTCCTTATGGGTATTCAATGATGACATCACATTTTTCTTGAGATGCCTCAGCGTCTGCGTCTCTGCGTTTACCAACTGGGTCCCACCTTCACTAGACACCCTACGCATTTCACACATCTACTGTCCACTTCCTCAGGCGTCCAAGTGTTCCTCGGCCATTAATGCCTGTTGTCTCTTACAACAGTACAAAACCCAGAATTCCCAGCTGTGTGTTGACAAATAGAAAGTTGGGTGTTTTAGACACGCATCTATTCTTGGCTAAGACTAGAAATTACAGAAGGCAAATGCCTGCTGTGCATTCAGACTAAAAAGTAACTCAATGAAAGAGTTAAACACTTCTATAAATGCCCTTAACTCATTGCATCAAAGTGGTAAATGTACAGTTGTTAGAAGCCAAATGGTTTCCATGTTTTCTTTTAAGGCTGCCTGTAAGTTTACACATTGATCTGTCAGAAATGCAAGCAGCCTCCAGCAAAAATGTGAATACAAATGAATGTCCTAATTCGTTGTTAAAACGTAATGGCCTGCATTAAATGGAGTTGAAGAGACAAAAAGCCGTTTTCTGTGAAATAGGAGAGATCCAGTCTGTATTTTTGTCCTTTCTCTTGCACTTGTTCCATCTGCATTTTGAGCAGAGTTCTCCGGGGAACCGTATTGTAGGGATTACCATGGCAACATTTGCAAAAAGCCACACAGCAAACTTGAAGCTTCGTTGCTGCTGTCCCTGAGAGAGAGCCTGAGATGATCCGTGACTTCATGGGCTAATTAGGGAGGGGAGAGAAAAATACACAAAACAAATCATAGTCTTTACTTAAAAATCTTTAGTGCATTGATCAAATTCCTGGCCCCTGCTGAAAGTTTGTTGTAGTCCTAGAATATTTCCATACTAGCCCCTGTATTGGTTTCGATCCATCAAAAACATGCTTGGTCATACTGTTCGTGTGATGGACGGGTGCCTTGCACATGGAATTCCAAAATATGATGTATTGATTAGTTCATTTAAACAAGACATCCTCTTCTCTCACAAGGAAAGAAAAAGCTCAGCCTTTTTCGCACTACTGTCTGAACCATTGTGATAGGTTTCCAAAATGGGTTCCTTTTGAATCATAACGGTGTAACTTGGTCAATGATGATAAAAAAAAAAAACATGTCTGGACCAAAGTGTACTGATAGAAGTGACAAGTTTAAAGTGTCAGATCTGGGGGATTGCATCTTTTGGCAAAATCCGACACATCTTAAAGCAGCAATCTCTTCCTTCCCCCCCTCCCCCCTATTTGTTTTTATTATTATTTTTTACCCCCTATTTTGTTTTCTGCAGAATAGGAATCTGGGAGCCTGAACCGCTCTATTTTCAGCTCCCCCGGTTCCCAAAATGATGCTTACTGGTGAAGTGACATGGTTTAAATCTCCCAAAGGGTAGGGGGAGAGGAATGCTGCAAATAGGAAGCCACATCATGGTCACTTAGGCTAAGGCCCCGCTCCCAGAGTCAGACACCCGCACTGCTGACAGGCGGTGCGCTGAGATACACAGACCGCGATATGCGGTCTGTAGGGAGCGGGAGCCGGAGCGGGAGGTGGGCGGGAGTGGGAGGTTTGACAGGGAGGGGGGGCGTGGCTTGAGCGGAGGGACCCGCTACTCTCCCCCCCTCCCTCCACGGACTGCAGGAGGGACCCGCTACTCTCCCCCCCCTCCCCGGACTGCAGGAGGGAGCTGCTACTCTCCCCCCACTCTCTCCACTGGCTGCAGGAGGGACCCGCTACTCTCCCCCCCCCTCCCTCCACGGACTGCAGGAGGGACCCGCTACTCTCCCCCCCCCCCCTTCCTCCACGGACTCGGGCTGGAGCACTCATACATACACACATACACACACACACAGAGGCAGGCACTCACGCACTCATACACACACATGCAGGCACGCACGCACTCAGACACACACACAGACAGGCACGCACCTGCTTTCACTCCACACTCCTCCCCGCTCCCGGAAGCCTCTCCTCCTCCCGAAGCCTCCCCTCCCCATTGGCTCACAGCCACACCACGTGACGCGTCAACGCTAGGAAACACCATTCTCTTGTGTCTCCTAGCGGCTGACGCGCCACAGCGTGTAGTCAGCTGTGCCGCCAGGGGGGACCGGGACCGGCTCGCGAGGATTCCCCTGCTGGTGGGGAACTCGCTACATTGCCGCCCGCGCCAACGAGCGCAGCGGGACCGAGGCCTTATGACTGCCTATTGGGCAGCTATTTAAATCCCCCTTTAAAAACCAGACGGCCATCCAAGTAAGTTTACCAGCAAGTATCTCAGGAACCGGGGGCTCCCTAATCTGGAATTAGTATGGTTCAACTCTGGAGGACCCCCTGTCACAATCATTAAATTGTAAACCTGGGATAACCTTGGGAATGGTTTGATTTCCTCTGGTTCTCTTCTGGCTGATGTCGCTGTGTGCGCAACAAGAGTTTGCACAAGCAAAGCCTCCCTCCTTTGTTTTTATTGACTCTAAGGACAGAGAAGCCGAGGCTAGAGGAAATACTTAATTGACAAACACTCCAATTTGTGAGAAGCCCCAAAGAAATTTAAAAAAAAAAGTATTCCCCTGGTTTCTGCGAGAACAAGTTAAAGGTGCATGATTACTTCCGTTTATGGAAGCCTATTAGATTGTTGAATTCTAAATACAATGTCACCTATGATGGATTATGCCTTTAATACATATGATGGTGACTAGATTATCATAAATAAACAAGAAGAGTCGGTGGAAACTTCAAGGCAGATGCAATGACGGCGGGTAGGGCTGTGGGGTGGGAGAGGCTTTGGCGTCACACTCTATTGTAGTAAGGCTATTATGGGAGTAGGGGCTATCTTGTACCCCTGCTAAATTCCCAGCAGGTATCTCTGTATTGGCTCACATATGGCATACTTGGACATCTGTTTTGTGTGGCTTGCCACGGGAAGTACAGTCAAATAGTAGTCACAGAACGCCCTGGAAAGTAACTTGCTGGTTAGAGCGGCAAAAAAAGGACCGTGGTTTCTGCGTTTGCCGAGCTCCCTGCACCTCCCCTTCCCGTCCTGTGGAAGCATTTTTCCCATTGAGTTATTTTTCCACACTTCAAACTGAAAATGTAATTTATAGAAGTGTATTATTGTACCTAATGTCATATCAAAGGGCTCCTTAGGGATTCTTTCTCTAGTTCTTATTCAGTACAAATATAATTGTTGCCTGTTAACTTTCCTCGTATCTACATTGTAAAATGAAACTCCATGTACATGATGACCCTCACCCCAAGCATTTCATCTTTAAAAGTAGTCTCTCATTATTGCCAAATCCTTTGTAGGACTTGTTTCTTTGTGTTACATATAGTATTGCTGCTATCATTACCAGAAAGTGAGCCTCAATCAATCTTCACAATTTTAGTGTTGGGCAATTACTGTATCTGAACTAGTGATAAAGATACTTTAATTCTGGCACTGTTATATGGGCTGTTGTAGGAAGGACTACTTACACAGTCAGTCGGAATGAAAGTAGCCCTAGAACTTCTTGGCCACATAGAAGACACCAAGAACAAACTGCAGAAGTCGTTCTCCCGTTGAGTTGTCATCTTTAACCTGGTGCCTTTGTTGGAGGTTAGAAGCTGTTGAATGGAAACTGCAGATGTAAGACGAGTTTTCTTCAGACGCCTATTGCCCAGACTGTCATCAATAGGGCTATTTTCTACCATTTAAATCATTATTTTATAATTTAAGCTATATAGTGGCTTTGCTGACTATTTAAATTCTGAAAAGCGTTATTTATAACAAATATCATGGCATATACAATCCATGCCAATAGAGGCAAGTCATATTTCTAATGTGGCCACGCAGATTTCATGTTGGCCTATATCTTATACATTAAACAGTTTAGGATCTTATTCTATACAGTCCGAAGCGGTCTTTCTGGTCATTTTCAAACGAAAAACCCCCACTGACGTCCATGTGAATTTTGATCCGATAACAACCTGAACGACCGTAATAGCCGCTTTGCACTGAATAGAATTACATCTTTAAGGGGTCTTTAGCCCAGGCTGTGCTAAAAAGCTGTGTAATCCGGCAGGCATAATTTATAGGGGCCCATGTGAACATGGATAAGAAGCAAAGAGTGGCACACTGTGCTCATTTGCATGTCAGTACCCAGAATCCCTGGCTGCAGGGGAAGCACTATATGTTAAGAGATAATACAGGGTTGCAGACGTGTCTGAGATCTGTACATAAACCCACAAGTGGTATTTCTATTTATTGTAAGGTAGAGGTTTTTTGTCACTTTCTTTAACCACCATAACTTTTTTTAATGCCTGGTTATACCCACGTACCAGCGTCACATTGCATGGTCAGCAACCAACCGTGCGATAATGAGACCCAAAAGGTCGAAACAGCCATCTGTGAGTAGGTTTACTGGCTACCGTATGCTCTTTCTAATCCCTGCCGTGCTGAACAGCTGTGTAATATGGTAGGTATACTGTAAGCTTGGAGGGTTCAATGTTAAAATGGATGAAAAGAACAGTGACACAATTTGAATGGAATTACCCAGAATTGTACGCTAAGAGGTAATGGGGAAATAAAGGGTTACAGACAGTCTGAGACATGCAAATGCACCACAAGTGGTATTTTTTATTTACTGTACCCTTAAGATGGATACTGTTAAAATACAGACTTTTAACAATAGAATATTGTAGCAATGTCTATTAGTATTCAAAAAGTGCAGTGTTATTCCTGTGTTTCATCTATTTTCTGCTACACGGTGTGGGAAACTCCTCCAACAGGTAATAAACGGGTGAAGTAAACTGAACCCAAGCACTGCCAGGGCGGGCTAAAAAAGGGGAGCGGAGATGAAATGCATTCTGCATCACTGGTGTACGTGAAATACGAATACAATTGTGCATGGTGTAAGATTATTCAAGCGCTACATTTGATGCTGAATTACTGCAAGGTAAAGTGTCAAACGGATTGGGGAAAGTGTTAAACCGGCTCCTTGGTACCTTTCTTAATGCAGAACGATATGCAGCGCATTGAATTTCCTTTTATTAGCAGTATGCAGAGAAACCTGGCACTGTTAAATGGAAGCTATTTTAATCAAATACATTGGTGAAAGTCTTTATGGTAAAAGTTTTAGGCTTAAAAATAATTCAAAGCACAAAATGTAACATTTTAGGAGTTGCCTATGAAGTCCTATAATCCAAATAAAAAAGAGCTTTTCTGAATCTAAATAGTACATGTAACTGGGACAGAGCCTTTAACACGGTAAAGAAAAAAAATACACTTCAATTAAAGTAACCACAATCAAATACAACATGTAACACAAGTGTTGGCTGTTACCTGTTGTTGAGAAATGGTGATTTTTTTTTTATTTCAAATATTTTTATTAATTTTATGTTATCTCATCAATACTTTGAAACAGAAAGAAACAATGTCCATATATACCGTTAAACAGTACTTTCTTTCTTGGTATTTAAACACATATTCTAGACATAAGGACTTAAGATATTTCATTAAAGCTAACAAAAACTCTATATTAGTTTGAGATCATTTAGATATTTCTGGACTTCCAATCAGGAGATTACAACCTTCAAAATCTTTAAATTCTTTATCACTTGAAAGAGGGGAAAAAGAGAGAAGGGGGGGGGGGATAGGAAAGGGTAATAAAGGCGGAATGGTGATTTAACATAGAAGCCTTCGTTAAAATAAGGATTTTTGAAATCTACTTCCCAGCTCTGCCTTGTTCATTGAAAGTGTAGAATTGTTGCTGTGATCTTTCCTCACGTATGAGCCTTAAATACATCAGTTCTGTAGTATTGGATAATACTTACTGAATTTGTTTTTATTTAAACTCTTAATGCCTTGTTTAAATGAGTTTTAATATACTGAATATTCTTTGATTTTCTTTAGCTGGTTTTAGCACTTCCCCAGCAACATGCCAATATTCCCAGCAGTTTGAGCTGCAAACTGTAGCAATAGATAATGTTTCCTTGGTAATATAAGGATACATTGTAGCTGCTGAGTTACACTGACTGAAGGATTGGTTGAAACTAGTGATGTACCGAGTACCCGGAAATTACCCGGTAGCTGGCCTACCCGGGCCATATTTAAACTACCCGGAAATTATCCGGAACCGGCCCAGAGCACTGGGACCCGGTGCCTGGGTATTTCCATCCTGCTTTGCTCCCTCGGTCCTTCCCTTGGAGAACGGCAAGAGCAGAGCAGCAGAAGAGACTTGCCTGCAGCCAGCGGCGGAAGGTGATGAGGGCGGCGACATCCTGGTGACTGTGGGAGCAGTGGAACCTGTGACCGGAGCAGGAGCGGCACCAGAATTCAGCTGGAGAGGAGCGTGCCCCAGCGGTCCGAGGACTTCCGGTGTCTGCCACTTCTGCAGCGCAGCTCCTCTCCAGCTGTCTTCTAGTGCCGCTCCGGCCCCGCACACACACTCCTCTGCTCCCACAGCCACCATGATCTCACCGTTGTCCTCCTCACCCTCCGCCGTCGGCTGCAGGTACTTCAAACCTACCCAGCCAGGTACCCGGCTACCCGGCCGGGTAATTTTTATTTTATTTTTTGCCCCCGGGTACCTGTTACCCTGGCATTTTTTGGACTCGGTACAACACTAGTTGAAACTGAAAGGCAGCCATTTTGCGAACCCTTGGAAGCAGGAGCTTCGCTAATCGATCACGTGAAAACCAATCGATCGGCAGCTTACTTAATTAGCTTTCAATAAAGGTAATCAAAGGCTATATATATTAAAACAAAAAAACATATATGTTTCTTAAGTGCTGCTTGGACTGCCTCTAACAAAATGAGAGCGTATTGTATATGTTTTTCTTTGGTGCTTTCTGCAGTGGGCTTTTGGGGGCTTTAATAAGGTACATCTGTGAGGCTATTCATTGCTGATGCAAGAGGACTCTACGATTGTCAATAAACTGTTTCCTCTACCCACCTTAGTAGAGTAGGTTTCACAAAGCGCCTTAACGAGTGCAAAACACGTTAAAGGGATCGCGTTCTCTCTTCTTTACTTGATGGCAATGGCCTAATACAGCGGTGCGCAAAGTAGGGGGTGGGGGATTTTGGGGGGTTGAGGGGACGCTTGCAGAGGTCCTGCTTTCTTCCCTGAGACATTCAAATTAAATGCCGGGGGGTCGCGTGAGGCCTCTGCAACTCATTTACCGGGGTTCAGACGCGTTGGTATGACGCGTCGCCATGGCATCATTTGACACCGCGGTGCCATGCGGAGTGACGACACACGGCGGTCTCCATGGTAACAGGTCATGTGACGTCATTTGACGCCGCTGAGTGAGGTGATGGGGGCGCGAAGTCGAGGAGGAGCAGGCAGGGGGCACAGCTCCAAATGTTTGCGCTCCCTGGCCTAATACATATCTTTTTAAGTGCACAGTTTGACTTACCGTTTGCTGTGCACCACTCTCTCAATCCATCCTACCTCAAAATTACCTTTTTAATTAGAATATCCTATTCCCTTATTTAATCAACTGCACTTCATAACACACACCTACACACACACACCTACACACACACACCTACACACACACACCTACACACACACACACACACACACACACACACACACACACACACACACACACACACACACACACACACACACACACACCTACCTTTTCAGCTGAAACAGGAGACTGTCTACGGTGAGATATATTGAAACAATACTACAAACAAATGTGCTTTACCTCCAGCACTGTCAGATTAAACCAGCTTCTTGTGTCCAAGGACATTCCATATATTCATCTCCTCTTGCAGGAGCACAATGATTTCCAGGTGCCGGACTTATTTTTTCTTTGCTTATAAGCTCGGAAAATGTTGCGTTACATGTTCATTTTATATTGTTACACTAATTCAAATCGATACTTCTGTGGCAATAGTTTTGAAGTGAAACTTCTTTAGTGGCACCTAGTCAATTTTGATGGAACAAAACTCCTTCATGGAGACGAAAATGTGAAACGGAAATGACGTCACGTAATGGCCGCCGCTCCCCCACGCCCGCTGTCACATGCGGTGGCAGCGATAGCCACCGGCGCTGCTCCTAACGGCTGCCGCTCCCCCCCACACACCCGCTGACATATCGGCGCCGGCGCCGCTCCTAATGGCCGCCGTTCCCCCCACACGCCCGCTGACATGCCGCGCAGCAGAAGAGGCCGTTGGTGTGATGTAATTGTTGTCAGTAGAGACTGTTGGCTCGTGCACGCACAGACATGGGAGTTGGATGGATGCGCATGCGCAGATGTGACCGCCGGGTCCCTCATGCGCAAATGCGTCCATCGATACCAGCCTGGAAGCTATCTGTGCGAGCATGTGCACAATCGGCCGTTGCTGCGAGGCAGCGCATGCGCAGAGTCGCCCGCCGCATCCACTACATACGCAGAGACACCCGGCACATCCCGCACATGTACAGAGGCATCACCCTGCACATGCGCAGAGACGGCCGTATCCTCATGCGCAGAAAAATACTCAGCCCAGTGCACAAGCAGAGGTCTCTGGCGCGCATGCGCAGAGGCCTGTGGAGCTTGGCAGCGCGTCGCGCATGGGCAGCAGCAGCACCAGAGGAGAAGAGGACACGGAGCGCTGACCAACCACCCACACCCCCTGTGTCACACACAGTCCCAAGTCACACAGTCACACAGTCACACAGCCACACACACACTGTCACACAAACACACAGACACACACACAGTCTCACACACACACACAGTCACAACAGTCACATGCATACACACTATCACACACACACACACACACACACACACACACACACACACACACACACACACACATATATTCACACTCACACTCACACATACACACACACGGAATTCACAGTTATGCGCAGAAATAAAATTACGTTCAAAATAATCTCAACACAATTATCTCAAAATAATCTCAAAAATAAAAATGGCTAAGACTAACACAGAAAGAGTGCGTGAGTATCGTGCTCGTACTAGAGCTATGAAAACACGCAAAGAAGTTTCGCTTACTATGCGCGTGCTCAGCACACACAGCTTTTTTTCTGTTACTTTAGTCTCATTCTATAAATATCTTAATTGTACATTTGTGAACTGCTTTTTAATTAGTCACTAGAGCTTTTGAATCAGCGCAGAATTCTCCCCTCTGTTACTGTAGGTTCGAGGCCCAAGTCCAGGGGTGACCAGCTCCAGTCCTCAAGGGCCACCAACAGGTCAGATTTTCAGGATAACCCTGCTTCAGCACAGGTGGCTCAATCAGTCTTTGACTCCACCTGTGCTGAAGCTGGGATATCCTGAAAACCTGACCTGTTTGTGGCCCTTGTGGACTGGAGTTGCCCACTCTTGCCCTAGTCACTAACCAAAGTGAAGTGACTTGTATGTTCACTATTTGTGGCTGTGCTGTTTGGGACTTCATTCGCAGGATTACGTTGGAAAACGTGTTCTGCGTGTCTTTACATTTGGAAAGGTTGCACAATGTGTTAAATGGATTATAATTTTTTTTAGTTGAGTAAGGCTGCGCTTATAGTGCCGGCGACGACAACAGCAAAGCAACGTCACGTCAAAACAAATGCATTGCCGCCGTCGCATGTGCTTATAGTAATCTCAATTTTAAAAAAAGTGTAAGCAACCATAGCCTGACGTTGCCGTCGCCGGCACTATAAGTGTAGCCTTAGACTGCGTTCATGCAGCAGAAGACCGCGTGAGAGACGTTGCCCGCGTTAAGCGGGAGCTTTTTGTGGCCAAGGTAGATGCGCCGTGAGGTGAGGTGTGTCTGCGACGTCACGGAGCTGGTTCGCCCTCATTGGGCCAACCGCTCATGTGACCTGCCCATCGTGCCGAGCAATCAGATTGAACTGATTCCTCGCGCACCGCGAGCCCCCTCCTGCTGTAGCACGCGCGGTCTATGGGCACGATCAATGCCTTAAGGCAATGTGATTGCGCCGCACGCACGCCTCTGCGTGGTCTTTCGCCTGCATGGCCGCAGCCTAAGGCTGCGGCCAGGCATGGAGCTGGCGCTCGTGTGCTTCGCCCTGCTCGGCCGTCGTGGCCGCGTCCCCAGACGAGCGCGCAACTAGCATGCTCGGGCCCGCCCGCTCAGCACCACCCTGGCCGAGGCCTAATGCTGCAACTTTACCTACAAGACTATACTTTGCTCAGAAGTGTGAACAGGCATATACTGTCTACCATCGGATTCAAACTGTAGGGTATAGATTTGGTGTGTACACCGTTAATAACTGAAGAGATTACTGCAATATTTATCAAAGGTGCAAATGACTGTGGCCTGTTTATATGTGGGTGACTGATGCACTTTCTCACACAAATTCCACTCCTAGAAGTATTTTTCAACTCTATTTCTTCAGTCACTTTGTAAACCTGGTGAGAGCAGGGTTTGATTCCCTCTAGTTATTGTCTGTTGTGTGATATCACTATGGGCTGCATGGGATTTCCCCAGCAAAGACCCGTCAGCGTTAATTAGCCTTCTAAAAGGACCACAGTGCGGTAGAATTTGACTAAACCCTTGATTAACAAATATCCCCCTCTACTGCCCAGAGGCCACAATGAAAATACGTTCTTCATTCTCACAGAGACCAGAATAACCAAATGTAACCTCTAAAGTTACTTTTGTTTACAGAAGATAATTATATTGTGTTTGTTTTCAGTAACTCTTGCAAGCTAAAAGGGATTGCACCTTTAAGAGTTGTATTGATTAGAACTGAGACATTCTATGTGTGTGTGCATACATACATACATACATACATACATACATACATACATACATACATACATACATACATACTATAGTCCAACGACCCTGATGATGGTCCTGTATTGAGGACTGCAACGTTGGCTCTGTTTTTGTAACAATACAGTTTTATTGTTCTGACCTGCGATGTGCTGATTCCACCTTCACTCCGAGCCTTGGGTTTGGGTAATGTATAACTCTGATCATTATTTTGCATGCACAGGCCATTATTTACTCTTAGTGTGTGTGGGATATATGTACAGTATGTGTATATATATTTATATTTATAACCACAAGAATATCTTATGTTTGTATTTCTCGCAACAAAACAGAAAATAATTTATTTTAGATAAGGCAGAAAAGGGAAAGGTGTTTTAAGGCAGGGGCCTCAACTCCAGTCCTCAAGCCCACCCAATAGGCCAGGTTTTCAGGATATCCCTGCTTCAGCACAGGTGGCTCAACCAAAGGCTCAGTTGAAGACTGAGCCCCTGATTTAGCCACCTGTGCTGAAGCAGGGATATCCTTAAAACCTGACCGGGTGGGGGGGGGAGGGGGGTGTCAGCGAGGCGAGCTTGAAGACTGGAGTTGAGCACCCCTGTTTAAGGTAAAACAAATATTTAAGAGCAGATTTTAAAAAATGAGGGGGAGCATTTATTATGAAGAGTAAATGCATATTAACATTACATGTATATTGTTGCCAAAAGTAATGATACTGTAACTAATCGCTGAAGAACTGTATGTCACTCTGCACTGTGTACTCCCCCATTCTCCCACACACACAGCAAGTGTACTAGCTCAGTACTAAGGAGCACCAACAGCGGTGTCTGATTAGAGCGTGAAATTCCAGGCTGTCCACACTCCCAACTTACTATACAGGAGCCAGCCAGTGTTCACATGCTCTGGTTCATGGCTGCCGGGATTAACATTAAGCAACGTCCAACCCTGAAAGGGTTACACTTTTTTAATTATTTTTTTTATTCTGAGTAATGAGGGGGGGTGGGGGGGATGATGGGGCATTGATTCTACTGTTTGATTCTTGACTCGTTGATTTGTACAGTCTGGCAATTTGTTACCTGGCCCTATAAATTACTGTACGATAGTCTTGGTAGCGGTTTACTTATTTTCCCTTGAAATGGGACATAATTTAGGTCTATTCTCTGGGGAAACTGAAAATCCAATAAAAGATGTGAATAAAGATGATATTTTTGTAAAATGGAGGTTCTGTTCTCTTGAAGCAGTCATTACACTCTTATGCTTTCTCTGTGCGTAGCATTTCCTTTGGTGCTGCAGTGATTTCCTTTGAGTGGTGGGAATACAGTACATTGTATGTATGTCTTTACCTGAAATAGAGTACAATTTATTTTACCTCCTTGCTTTGCTAAATCAATGATCCCGGTATAAAAATGTAGCCTTTTATTATAAAGGCTTAAATATATTATATTATTATTAAATATATTAACACCTTTTTATACCGGGATCGTTGATTGAGCAAACCAAGGAGGTAAAATAACTTGTTAAATAAACTTTTACCCACAAGTATGCACTCTCAGCTTTATCACATAGCTGGAGTTCCCCCCTGAACCCCTATACCAGGTCCAGGGTACCTGGGCATGTATCTGGTATACCCCTCCTTATACTAGGGACCTCTCTTTATTCTAGGGACCCTGTGTAGAGCTGCAGGTATACATTAACCCCTTCATGCCCATTTACCTTGTCTGGAAGATGCTGCAGTAGGGATCCTGGTGGTGAGCCGTAATAACACTTTCAGAGTCAGAGTTTGACTGGAGTAAAGTGCTTGGCTGTATCCGAGAATCTCACTCGATTCCCGGATCCAATTCCTGGGGTATCCCATAACTCTGGAACCCCGATACATAGCCACATTCTGTAAAGACTTTCTCCGACAAACCCATCCTGAAACTTACAGCCTAGAAATCTCCCGATCCCAGCATCCCAGGAAAGGCAAAACACACAGAAATCTTTAATGTCGCATAATTTACACATGGATCAGGGGTAACCAATTGGGTCTGAATTTTTATTAGTGAGCCTGGTTAACCCCTTCACCGTTATATATATATATATATATATAGATATATAGATAGATAGATAGATAGATAGATGATAGTTATATATATATTTATATATATTTATTTATATAGCGCCATTAATGTACATAGCGCTTCACAGTAGTAATACATGTGACATAATCCTGAAAATATCAAAGAACAGGTCATGGGAATAAATGCTTCAGACATAAAAGTAACATTTAAGAAAAAGGAGTCCCTGCCCCGAAGAGCTTACAATCTAATTGGTAGGTAGCAAGAACGTACAGAGACAGTAGGAGGGTGTTCTTGTAAGTGCATCTGCAAGGGGGGCCAAGGTTTATGTATAAAGTATCAGCCATGGAGCTTCTCATATGCTTCATTAAGGAGATATGTTTTAAGATTGGTCTTAAATGTGGATAGAGAGGGTGCTAGTCGGATATTGAGTGGAAGGGCATTCCAGAGGTGTGGGGCAGTCCAGTAAGAAAGGTTAAAGTCTGGAGAGGGCTTTAGATTAAAGGTGTAGAGAGAAGACATCCTTTAGCAGAAGGAGTCGGGATGGTGTATAGCGATAAATTAGGCTGAATTGTAAGGAGGGGCAGAAGAGTGTAAAGCTTTAAAAATGAGGAGGAGAATTTAGTGTGTGATTCAAGATTTAATAGGAAGCCAGGAGAGGGATTTCAGCAGGGGAGACACTGAGACATCTGTAATATTGTGGAGGAAAAAAAACCGAAAGGTTTTAGATACCTTTTGAATGTGAGGAGTCGAGTGTAACCCCTAGGCAGCGTGCTTGTGCTTCTGGATGTAGGATGGTGCCTCCAACAGTAATGTAGAAGGAGGTAGTAGGGCTAGATTTGGGAGGAAGTATGAGAAGCTCCATTTTGACACGTTAAGTTTGTCAGCAGAGGGCCATCCAGGATGATATCGCAGAGAGACATTCAGAAACTTTGGTCTAAGGTGTAAGGGCAGGAGTTGAAAAGTACATTTGTGTGTCATCAGCATAGAGGTGATATTTGAACCCAAGAGATGTGATTAGGTCACCTAGAGAAAGTGGGTACAGAAAAAAGAGAAAAGGTCCCAGGACAGAGCCCTGGGGTACCCCTACAGAGAGATCGATGAAGATGGAGGAGGTGTTTGCAAAAGAGACACTGAAAGTACGATGGGAGAGGAGAGGTAAGAGGAGATGGAGAATGTGAAGGGTTAGAGGGTGGTCCACAGTATCAAATGCTGCAGGGAGGTCAAGTAATATGAGCAGCGTGTAATGACCTCTGTCTTTGGCAGCATGGAGGTTATTAGTTATTTTAGTGAGGGCTGTTTCAGTGGAGTGAGCAGTGCGCAAGCCAGATTGTAGCGCGTCTGGGAGAGCAGAGGTTTCAGGGGATGGGAGGGAGAAGAGATCATCAGCAATGATGTATCCTCCTCTGACAGCGGATAAAGAGTTGTGGAAGGCAGGATGAGAGTTATGAAGAAGTGTAGGATGGGAGGAGGATACAGAAGGGATGTCCTGACATACGGATTCCACCTTTTCCTTGAAATAATCAGCAAAGTCCTGAGGTGATATGGAGGAAGAAAAACAGGCAGCAGACGGTGGTCTGAGTAGGGAGTCAAAGACAGAGAATAGTTGGCGTGGGTTAGACTTGTGCCTGTTGATTAGTGAAGAAAAGTAGGTTTGTTTAGCCTGAGGGAGGGCAGAGTTGAAACAGGATAGCACATTTGTAGTGAGGGAAGTCTGCGAGAGTGTGAGATTTCCTCCAGAGGCGTTCAGAGGAACAAGTGCAGGAGCGCAGCATGAGCATGTGGGAATTTAGCCGGGGTCTGGGGTTAGAAGGGCAAGAATGGCAGAGAGAAAGTGGGGCATGTAGAGCAAGAGAGGAAGTTAGGGCAAAGTGGTTGTTCCTGACCAGTGTTAGTTAGTACAGTAGTTTTGCAGTCAATCCTCTTAGGTGGTTCTTTTTCTTGGATCTTTTTTTTTTTTTTTTTTATCCCACATAGTTTTCATTTGCATCGAAGAGAAGAAAATACCCGCATAGTGCAACTTTGTGTAAAATTGATATGTATTTTTTTTATCTAAAGGATGGTATTGTACTCAAACGAGTATCCTTTTAAAAGCACCTCTGCAATCTTAAATGCTTATGCCCAAGACAACCTTGTACGATTTAATGCGTTGATCGATCAAAGGGTATCTTGGCATTCTACTAAAAGATGTCCAGTCCATACACACAGCCTTGTTTTCTGGGGTGCTTGCAGCTGGTAATATTTCTGTCCAATGATAACTCTTCCAGACTATTTATCACTCCTCATGTGACATTATGATATCACAGAACACCTGTGAATGGCTGTGCTGGAAATGAACAGCCCACCTGACCTGGTGTACGAGGGCTGAATGCATAGTATATGTAAAGGGACACGTTATTCCTAAAGATAGTCATTTCCAACTACAGACCACCAACAATACTAGTTGTATAAGAAAAACCTTACATTGCTGTAATAAACATAGTTAGTGTGAATTAGAATAGAATTTGTTAGTGTGATCGGAGAATAGACTTTTTAGTCTTCAGAAAACAAGTTTTTGACGGCTCTGGTACACGTTTAATTTCTCCCGGGACCTGTTTCTCCCCCCCCTCCTCTATTTATGTAGTTTGTATTGATTTTAGAAAATCATTTGGGAAAGTGAAGAAGCGTGAAATTATAAGTTCACAATTATAGTCTAAACCTTTTACTTACTTTTTAAATGTGATTCATTTTTTTTCCCTAGCAGTTTTTGAGACAGCTCAGACATCAATAACTGAGGAAATCAAATGTAATATTCCTGCAATAAAATGGATATTTTCAGGTATCGGTTTTCTGTGTCCCTTACTTGATACATATGGAACTTTCATCTTTTTTCAATAGTTACAGTATATACAGTAAAAACCCTCAGATTGAGCATTATTTCGGCTCTACTTGAAGAAAATCATGTCTGATCACAGTAGGCACCTATCCATTAAAGCAGGGGTGCACAAAGTGGGGGGTGCGCCCCCCCAGGATTTCTCTGGGTGGTCGTGGCTGCTATAGAGACCATGCGCTCTTCCCCACGGCATTTAAATTAAGTGCTGGGGGGGGTCGCGTGAGGCCTAGTGTCTCCCACCTTGTCTTCGGCGACGCAACGCCATGGGAACGCCGTGGGTCGTGTGATGTCACGTGACCCGCCCGTCATTTGACGCTGGAGTTTAGGTAAGGGGGGGAGGGAGAGTTGCGAGCGCAGGGGCTGGCAGGCATTAAAGCATCAACTGTATAATGATGCTAATTATTCATATTTCCATCATATATTGCCCACAGTGCTTTTCTTTATAGAAAATAAAACGAGCAACGCGCGCTGGCTGACGCGCACTGTGTTCTGACCCTGGGTCAAGCAGAGTCCTCCACCTCACTCCTGCCCCTTTTCTCTACCCCCTCCCCCTCACTCACTGTCTGGCGCTGCACTAACTCACCTGTCACTCAGCACTGCAGCCGATCGCCGCGCCCAATTCTGCTTTGATGTCGCTGTAGTGAAGCAGGAATGTGCGCCTCTCCTTCCGGATGCTCTGCTTGCACCCATCCACCCCCTTTAGTTCCGCCTCTGGGTGTAACGAAGAGCTTAAATGCAGGTGTTTGGTGCCCTAAAAATATGTATTTTGAGAAAAATGTTCTTTAAAACTTGCCTTTGTAACCAAATACTTTGCAGGGTTTTGTTTTATATAGTCTTTAGCTATTTTCCTTTATTTGTGTAAACAAATTATGTAGCCATCATTACCCAAAGAGATGAATGGGAGAACCCAAATGACTTAGTAAGGATAGAAATGCTTAGCACATGAGGACACACCGCTTATTCCCTTTTTAAATAGGAACCATTAATTAACATTTTCACTGTAAGACAGGAGCTTTCTAAAGAAGCCAATTACATGTATAATGTTGTTTTAAAGTAAAATGTTCTCTTTATATTTTTGCTTCCGAGATGAGTTAAGAGGCATTCCCATCATTTACTTCTCCGTGGGCTGTGTAAAATGAATGTGTTCTGTTTGCGCTGTTCTCTGGAATTCATGCGTTTCGGTTACTTCTTGTTGCTCTAGCCCATTATGAGTCAGTTCTGACCAATGGTCTGTTGGTTTGTTTTTTTACGATTCGCAGGTCATATAAATATTAAGATCGCAATCTCTTCAAAAAATGTGGTTTCCAGAAACGCCAAATTATTTGATATGTATCTATATATATATATATAGATATATATCTATATATATATATATATATATAGATAGATATATATCAATCTTTAAGCATCAATCACCTATATTTAACCTATTAAACAATGTGCTGCCCATTCGCTTTGATCCCTGGATGCACCATGAAACAATAGAATGTGCGTAATTCCTGGAGTGAGGAAGGAATGTATTTTCCCCTTATTAGAGGATATGTCACTGGGGTTCTGTGTTTGCCTACCTCTGGATCAATATACTGTACATACAAATATAGGATAAGTATCTGTTGTCTAAATGTAGCGTAGGTTAAACTCGATGGACGTATATCTTTTTTTCAACCTCATTTACTATGTCATTAGAAATGCTGATGTCTGTAGAAAACATATGAGAGAGGGGAACATGACGTGACCCTATGATCCTGAAGGTTACATTAAGATGCACACAGCTGGAGGGTCCTACATCAGCTCAGTGTTGAGAATGCAATAAATAATCTGTTTGTGGATTTAAAGCCTATTGGAGGAGATCCAAACAGGTTTATTTCCCCCCCAACATTTTTTTTTTCAATACAGGATTGGAGCAGGGGGTCTCTGGAGCTGAATCCCATTCATTTCAGCTCCAGGGACCCCTGATTCCAGAGGTACTTACCTCTAGCGGGTGCTCTATGGCTCACTATATGGCTGATTTTCAAAGCTCGGGGGCACTGTGGACCAATAGGAAGCGGTGACATCACCCGGGTGCGACCTCCTGTTGGCCCATGTGACGAGGGAGCTGAAAACTGCAGAATACCGGCACCCCTTTTTGGAGGTAAGTATCTCCAGAAGCAGGGGGTCCCCGGAGATGAAATTATTGGGGTACGGCCCCGGAGACCCGCTGCTACAAAGCTGTATTAAAGAACAAAGAAGAAGAAGAATGAAAAACAACAACAAAAACAGCTTGGCTTGCTCCTTTAAAGTGTGTCACATTTTGTGTGAAGAATCTGAAGCTTGAATCCACCTCGTTATTATCGTTTATTTGTACGGCTCCAACATATACTGCAGCACGGTACAATGGGGGTGCAGAGTGCTGTGTATTACATAAACAGAATTACATGCCAAATAAGTTCCTTTTCATAGTCCTAATTATGGTTGTTTTTATTGTCCAAGAAGACTATTTACCTGCAACGATTTCTGTCTTTTTTTTTTTTTTACATTTTCCATCAGATGGATGGAGGCTACTTTTTTTTCTTCACTTGTGTTGATTTAAAATGTGTATCCTCCTGTTGCATACATAAATCCACAGCAACTATTTACTAAAGGAAAGCTAATCTGTAGCATACAATAAATAGCACTTAGTGCTGCAGGCAGAAGTCAAATGTATTTAAACATTTCCCGTGTATGATTTGGGTTTGTTTTAAATAAAAAAAAGCTATACGATACATCATTCCATGTCCTGGAAATGTTTAGTGACGCTCGTAATGTATGGGTTCAAAGGTCAAGAAAGTGTAATATTGCACTGACCTAAACACTGTTTTTGTGTCCCGTGACGCAGGGGTGCGCAAACGTCTTTCCTTGCGCCCCCCTTACCTGCTCTGAAGCGTCAAATGACGCCGAAGGGTCATAAGTCACGGCACGTGACCCTGTGCTGGGATTTGTTGCCACGGCAACGCATCGCCAAAGTCAATTGAATCACGGTAAGAGTCCTTGCACGGTCACCCGGGATTTAATTTAAAGGCCTCTGAGAAGAGCGCGGGGCCTCTGCAAGCACTGCGCGCCCCCAGTTTGCGCACCCCTGCCGTGACGGATCAGCCTACAGTATGTAACTGACTGTTGCGCCACTAATGGCCTTTTGCAGCATGCTGGACTTCTAGTGGCATACTAGCTGTAATGAGGGCAGTGCGAGCGCTGAGCTGGTACAAAGCACGTTGAACTGAAGTCACAACTTGCACATGGTGCAAGGGTAGATGTGGCACAAGCATGGTAGAGCAGAGGTGTCCAAACTTTTTTTAGTTGAGGGGCAGATTTATATAAAGTAATTTTTCAAGTGCCACATACTAACTATAGTAGAGGCAATTCAGCGGGCACCACGAGGCAGAAGAAAAAGTTGCTGAAGCTGGACTGTGCTGTATAACAATTCTTTAATAAAGCATGATTAAAAAGAGGGGGGACGCATACCCCTGCACCTCTAACGCGTTTCACCCGCAAAATGGGCTTTTTAATCATGCTTTATTAAAGAATTGTTATACAGCACAGTCCAGCACAGTCCAGCTTCAGCAACTTTTTCTTCTGCCTCGTGGTGCCCGCTGAATTGCCTCTCCTCACCGGAACAGGCATACTTCCTCTGCTTACCACAATCAGCTTGGAGCACACAGAACCGGTTGATTCACAGTGAGTAACATTGCTGCCCCATGAGAGCTGCCCCAGGCATTATAGGATGATTTAGTACAGAGAGACTGGAGAGGTCAGGGGGGTGGTTTCACGACTCCCCCCTACAACTCTGCATAACTCTGCCACCTTGTGCCATCTAGGGGATTTATGCATACAGCCTCAAGCACGCATTTTTCACATTAAGTGACCCGGTTCATAAGCAGTTAGATACTTACATTTTTTATTATTTTTTCATCATTGTGGGTTATTATAAAGCTCTGTAGCACCGAGTGATTGGGGTCCTCTACCCCATTTTTTCCTACTAACTATAGTATAAATATGGAATCTACATTGCACACACGCGCATCCTCTCCTCCCTCTTTTTTCCCTCCCCCCATCCTCTCTATCCTCCCTCGTTCTTCCCACTGCCTACCCTCTCTTCCCCTCATCCTGTCTCTCTCTCTCTCTCCTCCCCTCCCTTCATCCTGTTTCCCTCCCCCTCCCTTCATCCTGTTTCCCTCCCCCTTCATCCTGTTTCTCTCCCCTCCCTTCATCCTGTCTGTCTCTCTCCTCCCGTCATCCTGTCTGTCTCTCTCCTCCCGTCATCCTGTCTCTCCTCCCCCCAACCCTCTCTCTCGCCTCCCCTCATCCTCTCTCTCTCTCGCCTCCTCTAATCCTCTCTCTTGTCTTCACTCATCCTCTCTCTCTCGCCTCATCCTGTCTCTCTCCCTCCCTCCCCCCATATATACACACAGACACCACATGCATCTCTATATACATACATAATACATGCACCATATGCATACATGAGGCCTCGGGCAAGCGCTGACCCTTGGTGAGACGCGCTCTCACTTACCAGTGAGCCCCTGCAGCCGCAATGAGAGCGGCTTTAGCAGTGGCTCGCGCAAGCGTGCGCAAGCGTAGGTCTTATCCAAATTTTAGTTTTGAGCGCTCAAAGGAGCGCAGGGCCGGTCACATGAGCGGTTCGCCCAATGAGGGCGAACCAGCTCCGTGACGTCACTTGCCCGCCCCCCGACACGCCCCCGGACGGCGCGCTAACCAAGGCCAGGGAAAGCTCCCGCTTTCCCTCAGCCTCAGCGAGCCTCCGCATGGCTGCTGCAACCCTGGACGCAGCCTAATACATGCACCATATACATACACACACACCATTAGTGCAACATTTGTGTAATACACACACACACACACACACACACACACACATATATACAAATACACATTTATATTCAACATTTATACACACACTTACCAGCACACTGTAGAGAGGAGACAGGAGACCTAGGGAGGAGAGCCTATGAAGGGCCATGCAGTGCCATATGCTGCTTGGAAGCTGCAGAGTTGAAGCAGCCGGACAGCCCTCTATACTCCTCCCGGCCCAAACTGGGACATTATGAGAACTATTCTGGGGCCTGATTGAACCAGATGGACGGGCCGTGTTTGGCCCGGGCCTTAGTTTGGACATCCCTGGATTAGAGTGACCCGTAGAGCAGAACAAGAGACACGTTAGTCTGTGCTCCATCAGAAAAATTCAAATCATTAAAGGGGCAGTCCCTTCTAGTGCCAAAGTGTACTAATGACCGCAACATGTTTAAGGGGTAGCATATGTGTGATAGAGGTAAGATTGTGGTAAATAAAGGGTATATGAGTATGTTGTAATCGTTTTTAAAGTAGTTTGTATAAAGGGTAAGCTGAGAGTTGTGAGAGCTCTGATATTCCCAGACTACTACTCTTGTGTATGTTTTATGTTCAGATAGAGTTAGCTAGGCAAGATCCCTTCTTCACCCTCCCTTACCTCTGTGATATGGACCGGGTGAGATAATGAAAACACTTGATTGAGAAACGCTTCCCAATTCAGAAAATGTCATTCATTTCCAGATAGAGAAAAGAAGCAAATCTGAACTCTTGGTGCTGGTCAGGTAGATTAATTAAAGAGAGCCAATTAGATTGTTTGGTTACAGAAGGTTGTTTTTGTTGGCCAGTTATAATGGGGTGCACCTTTTAAACTGATCTCCAGAACTTTGTTCTTCATGTCTACGATGTTTGTCAATGGCTGTAAACCGCAGCGTCCACGGGCACAAGCCGACAGGGGGCACGGAGGTCCAGCTATGTCCTGCCAACTGGGAAAAGAGCGGCGACACAATACCTAGTTCCGCCTCGGTCTATAAAGCTTCTTGTTTGCTGTTCCTCATCCATTATTCTCTGTGTTTGCTATTCATTGTAATAACAAAACCCTTTTGGTGCTGACTTTGGAGAGGTTAGAATAATTTTCTGGAGTAGAAACCCATTAGTTAATGTACATATATGTTTCCATGACGTGAGTATGTCAAAACGTGTTTTTTAGGTTTTAATTTCACCATCATGATAATCAAAATATTACCTTTTCTCAACAGGTTTGAGCCAGTTTCTCAGGGCTTAGGTTTTAAAGCGGCATTTAATTAAAAAATCCTATGTGGTTCTTTTTAATCATTTGTGCAGTATTAGACTAGTTAAAAAAATGAATACATCTGTATTTGACCTTTTTAATGATTTGTAATGTATTAAGCTTCCATCCGTTGCCATAGCGATTATTTAGGTAGCCGCACCACTTGCTCTTTAGAAATAGGCGGCCATATTGCGTGCCCTGGGAAGCACGATCTTCGCCGATTTTATCATGGGAGAGCAGAGCGATCGGCATCTTGGATAATTAAATTACTGTAAATATAAGGGACAATGCAGACAATACTACCATTCAGTTTGTGTCGCTGCTTGGATTTGACCCCACAGGTGACTGCATGAATTCTATTATATAATGGTATGATAGAACGATTACATTGATTCGTGTGATATATACACAGGCTCTTCCATGAGATGATTGTAATGTCGTTGTGGTCTGATAATTGACCGTCCTGTATTTTATGATTTACATGCATACTTTTTTTATTTTTAACTGTAAATAGATTACCAAATGTAAATATGTATCTTTTTTTAATTTGTCATTGCAAGTTTGAAATCACAGCAGAAACATACATCATTTGTTATCTGTTCACAACTAGCAGCATGTTTTACATACATTCTGCGGGAGTTGTCTTTGAGCTTTTTGGCGTTAAGCTGATATTTGTGTCCAAGTTATAAAACACAGCTGTGATGATGATGAACGCTACTGAGCACATCTGGGACAGGTACCCAAGCCCTGCCGTGCCCATAAATGATCACACTGCATACATTCACTGCAGCCATGGACATAAACATACGATGGAAGAATTCAAAATGTTGAACATGCTATTACATACCTCCAGTGCCTTCACTGGCAAATCCCCAATATATGTGGATAAAAGTGATTGCGGCTTTAAATAGTTACCAGGTCTCAAATGCCTGTCAGATCTTTGATGCTCCTTGTCCAGCATATGATTATGGGTGATCAGCACTGGGTGTAAACCACTAACAGATGCTCACCGCAGAGCCACAACCTTGCATTATTGGTTCCTGAATGCAACAAGCAAACCGTACCACTAAGCGCAAACCAATTCTCCAACGATGCCATGTGAATATATTTCAGAGATTTGGGACCAGGGCCAATCCCTACAGTCAACATAGTGATCTTTTGCATTCAGTGTTTTCCTTCTCTATTGCATTCCACTCTTGACATTTGTGTGAGTAAATCACTTACAGATGCTGGCTGCCTGGTCAGAACTTGTGCTGTTGGTTTATTAATGAAACCGGCAAGAGACAGACTGCACCATCCCAAGTGACTCAGGTTTATGGCCATGCCATCGGAGGGTATCTCACAGTGATTGATGGGCTATGTCTATCTAGTTGAAAGGCTGCCGTTTCCTCATGAAAATGGGGAATAACCGAAAAGCAAAGCAACTTTTTATTTATTTATGTTTTAAAAAAAAGAACTGATCTGCCATTGACTTTGCTACATTTTTCTTTCTTTAATGTGAGATTTTGCAGAGGTCCCTGAGATGCTCCTAGCTGTGTTTCCCATCGCCACAGTGCAGGAATATCTGCATTATCGCCTCTTAAGGCTGAGTCCCCGGCGGTCACGGCAGCGTACGCGCCACACACCTCTACCAGGCAGGCCCCAGTGGTTAATGTTCTGGGCACTCACGGAGCGCGATGGCGCGTCAGCCAGCAGGGAAGACAAGAATTGTGCCGCGGTCACGTAATGTGTGTGTGGAGCCAGTGAAGGGGAGGGAGAGGGGTTCAGGGGGGGGGAGGCACAATTGTATCAAAAAAGAGCCTGAGTGTTTACTAGCTGCAGCTTTTAAATTCAGGTCACCGGACCCTGTCTGGGTCTCGGGTCAGGTTTCCGAGGGAAATCAACACAGTGGATACTTGACAGACATCTTTATTGTAGTATATTAAAGATCCCACACGTGCAGCTCTTCTCCGTCTATCCTGATCAAACTTTTCCCCGTTAAACTCTCCTGTGGTGTTTCATTTTGTAGGTCCTCTTAGATTATGATTTTCTTATAATAATAACACTTTCCATCTCTGCCCTGCTCACTGCACCACTGAAATAATTGCTGCATTTCTATCCCTAAGAAACCCAACTCTTTTGCAGCCGGAGCTGGCCCTAAAAGGGTTAAATGAGAAAATGGCTGTTACCATTAGTGGATAATGTGTTGCATGGCTAAGTGCTTCCAATGTATTGCAACATTCCCATGTTTTGCAAAGGGGGGGGATTTGGCTGTCAAAATGAGCGGTCCGGTAACAGAGTGAGAAGGAGGGACCTCGCCTTAGTGCAGCCGCTGCAGGGAGCCTTGTGTGAGGAGAGTTGCTTGTTTATCCATTCCAAGCTGAAGCTCTGAAAACAGAGGGATGCCCCGCCCATCACGGCCGCACCCCCCTGTTTTGGCCATGCCCCCCGCGCCTCCCATTGCTCGCTGCAGATTGTGGCTTTAAGCTGTGCATAGGACGCCAGGCGCGCGTGTAGCCGCCAACACTAGGGCCGAAGCCTAAGTGTATGCAGGGACCCTTGGTGTGGAAGGGTGCTGGGTGAATTACACGCACTGTGATTTTTTGCGGGTGGGATTCGAGCCTGGCTTTCACGCCCACAGTAAATGTTAACATTTGTAGCATAGGAATTGATAGCTGATGAGGACCACTTGGCCAGTGTACAGTAGTCTGCCCATGAAACATCAGACCCTGTTAATTCCTTTGGCTGTTATCATATATAATATAGGCGCCTGAGAGCCTCCCACCCTCCCACTTCAGAGCAGGACATCTTGTTTCAGCACTTCTCTCTCAAATATGCTTCCCTCGTTTATCTTGTTGAAACTCTGTTGATGTATTTGATCATTTCTCCATCACGTCCCTCCTTTCTCTTCTTTCCTCCAAGCCTTGCATATCTGTATATCATATCTTTAATGTGCAAATGTTAAAATGACAGAATGTGCTGTATTTATTGCAGCATTGGGAAGTTGCCGAGGGGCTTTTGGTTTTCCGTTCCGTAAACAATGTTCTCAAGGAATGGGGAACCAAAGCCATTGGTTATATAGTTACATAGTAGATGAGGTTGAAAAAAGACATGTGTCCAAGTTCAACCTACTGTATGCTAAATTTAGACGACAGTATTAACAGTATTTTTGTTCCAGGGGAAGGCAAACATCCAATGATGTTTCATAAGGGGAAATTAAATTCCTTTGTGACTCCAAATGATGACAATCAGATTTCTCCCTGGATCAACATCCTTCCCAAGTTTAATTATTTGGTATAGCCCCCAACTTTTTTTTTTTTTTAAACAAATCTATTGTATCTACTATCACAGTCTCCATGGGTAATGAATGGCACATTTTCCCTGCCCTTAATGTAAAGAACCCTTTCCTCTGTTGCTGTGGTGAAATCTCCTTTCCTCCTGTATGTTCTGCTCATTCTGGTATCTGCATGATGATATTGTGTGAGCCTCGGGAACACTGGCAATGGCATTCAGGCGAATAGCAACTGAACACGAGGTCCCCAGAGTTGAGAATAGGGGGTCGTGCTCAAGTTGATCCCCAGCTCAGTTGATGTAGTTAAAAAAAAAAAAGAAAAAAAAATGACTTGAGCAAAAGTGAAGCATTTTTATTCTTTCATTTTCTATTGCATTCATTATATTTCAGCTCCCCAAAAAATCTAAACACACATAACGACTGAACCAAATCAAATGCATTTCTGTTTAAAACTGAATTGTTTCTTGCCTCTTTAACCAAACCTGACAACATCTGGAAGATCCTATAACAATAAAACCTTTTCGGTGATGCATAGGAAGAGCCGTATTGCAATATTACATGAGGAATACATCCTTACAAATCCGTATGCACCAATATGTCTTAGGTCATTTCATTTTTCTAAAACGCTTATAAGCCGCAGTTTAATTTTTTTGCCCGCTGCTTCATTTAGTACTGTTATAAGTTTGAAAGCAATTATGTTTGTTGCTCACCGAAATAGAAGTGCAAAAAAGGTTCAGAAGTAATTTCCATAATGAGCACCATTTAAAAAGCTATTTATTTTTTCACACGTTATTAAATGTAATTTTCAGAATGCCATGTGCATATTAGACATTTATAAAAGATTCCTGGCCGATCAGCTGCATTTTTTAACTAGGGTAGTCAGACATCTAAAGCAAGCTGTCCATATCCTCAACTTAGAAACAACCTTGGGTGACCAACTGCTGTCCTCAAGGGCCATCAACAGGTCAGGTTTTTAGGAGAGCCCTGCTTCAGCATCGACTGAGCTACCTGTGCTGAGGAAGAGATCTTTAAAACCTTAACTGTTGTTGGCCGCTGAACACTGGAGTTGGCCACCCCGGTTATAAACCTTTTTGTCCGACCCTGACATGGTACCATGTAGACATCCCACATTTAGTTTGCCAATTTGCCCATATTGGAACACTCCAGTGACCATTAAAGACACAAATGAGAGGGCATCAGATTTGGTTTCAGAGTATAAGCTTCCCCAATTTATTTATCTATAAAATGTTTTACCAGGAAGTAATACATTGAGTTATCTCTCATTTTCAAGTATGCCCTGGGCACAGAGTTATGATGATAGATACATTGTTACATTAAGTGAACAGGATTATACATTATATACAAGACTTTGCATGCACAGTTACAGATAATATATATTATAGGCTTATGGAACAGTTACAGACCAGGTTAAAATGTGAGACCGCTTTAGTTTTGAAAGAACTTAGACTGGTGGCAGCTGTGAGAGTCTCCGGTAGATTGTTCCAGTGGTGGGGTGCACGGTAATACCTAGTCATTCTTGGAGATGTTCTAGCAGTTAACATAACTGAAGATCGTGTTATCGGTTAACTTTGGACAGTGGATTTTTCGCTCGTATTGAAGAAATGTGTAGGGAACCATCCTGTGATATAAAACATCCTGCCTGTATTTTTTGCCCCTGCCACACTAGAATAAGGGACGCAGTGATGATTGACCTGTCCATCACCACCACAGCTGGCAATAGCGCCCAATAATGCGTTGTAATCACACTAGCAAAGCATGATGGAGCGCTCTGTTACCGGTCGCAGTGGTGACTGACAGGTCAGTTAGCACAGGTGCCAGGCCTGACATTTTAGCTGACCAAGCGTCTGGGATTTTTACAAACCTGATTTAAATTTCCAGGGAATCCCACACATTTTTCATCCTGACTCAAATGAATGAGAATATAGAAAGACTTTTAAAGAAAGTGCTATATCAACGTAAATGCATTTGGCACTCTGTACTATGTGATCTCTGAGAAGTGAGAAACACAGAACTTGTGGAACACGGACTCCCTGTCACAGAGAGGCTGACACACTTCCTTGGCATGGTACTATCATGCCTGCATTTTAATTTGCATGTATGCAATTGCTTTTAAAATTAGAATTGTTATCCTGTTTGCTTTTGACGCTACAGTAATGTTATTGAATTTTCTTTTTCTTTTTAGGCATATCCAGCAATGGCTGTATGGATTTATGCTGCCAGCATTTTAAACTGTCTTCTGTTTGTGTCAAAGGCAGAGACCTTCAAATGCTTTGCGAGCAGCAGCGAATTAAATCAACTAACTGTTAACAATGAGAACGGCACTGTGTACATTGGAGCAATTGACCATTTGTACCAGCTTACAGCGCTCCTAGATCTGCAAGTCAATGTAACAACAGGTCCACGACTTGATGATAAAACCTGTACCCCACCCATTGACACCCTTCAGTGCCCAAATGCAGTAAACAAACACAATTATAATAAACTACTCGTGCTAGATGTGCCAAATAACCGGATAGTTGTGTGTGGAAGCATCTTTAAAGGAATCTGCTCTCTGAGGAAGCTGGATAACATTACAGCGGAAATTTCATATGACGATAGCAAGGGAGAGAAATCCTTTGTGGCAAGCAACGATGAAACACTATCAAATGTAGGATTGGTCACCAATATGTTCAACCAGGGGCCAAGGGTTCTATTTGTTGGAAAAGGCTATGACAAGCACGACAACGGAATAACCATCAGCACCCGCATACTTGACGAGAAAGGTGAGAAAGGCCCCTTTGAAACCATCTTGGATTCTGCAACATTCAAGTCTGCTTCTGTCGAAAAGCAGCAGTTTGTCGCCGTTTTTGAGCACGACGGCTACGTTTACTTCATCTCCACCTTGCACGACAAAGCCGAAAAAGAAAATCGGACACTCATTTCCCGCTTGTGCAAAAACGATACGAACTATTATTCCTACATTGAGATGGACCTGGAGTGTAAAGACAAGGAGAACGATTTCACGTATGTCTGCAATTCGGTATTTATTACCAGTCCTGGGGAGGAGTTGGCACAGACAATGTCCAAGTCGGCGGAATACGGGGATGTTTTATCCACAGACAAAGTGCTTTTTGCCGTTTATAGCAAAGCCGTCAAGGATCACGACTCGGTGACTTCCGCCCTCTGCATGTTTTCCTTGAAGCAGATCAATAAAAAATTTGAAGAAAACCGGGATGCTTGTTACACACAAGAAAATGTGAAAAAAAATGGGAAGGATGTTTTTTTCAAGCCAAATGGTAATTCTGTTTCATGTGGAGTGTCCTCAAAGGTAGTGTATATCATTAAGATTTCTAAATAATGTGCCTGAAATGTGTACAGAAATTGTGTTCTTTTTTTTCTGTTGTATATGTATAAAGCTGTGTGAACGGCGATGCATCAGCTTAAATGGGCTCCATGGGAATGGATATTCCAGGCAAAAGGTGACACATTGTGTGCTCATTTGCATGTAATTTCCCAGAATCCCTTGCTGCAGTGGGAGCACTGTATGCTAGGTGATAATGGTTGAAAGGCAGGGTTGCAGACCTGTCTAAGACATGTGAATGTGCTCACAAGTGATATTCTTTATTGGCTATATGCTAAAACGGTGGAGGTTTTTTGTTGCCTTTTTCACCCACCATAACTTAAAATGTGATATGTATGTATAGATAGAAAAAATAAAAAATAGCGAGAGAGAGGATTCAGTTAAATAGTGTTTGAGGTTCTGATAACCATTTTGCACACAACTGTGTGAATATTTCATTTTTGCTTAGCTAAACCATGCACATTTTTTCAAGGTTGTTCGTAAATGCGGCTATAGCCACATATTATGCTGGCTCATTATGACATCACAATATCTGGAGGACAATGAAATTTGTTGAGGGAGATGAACTAAAAGACGGGCTCACACAGATGCATTTTAGAACCTTAATGGTATAGCTCAGCTTTTCTTTTCTTCTTGCTCGTTTTTCCTTATAAATACTGAAGCTCACTTTCCTATCTAGCACATGAAGAACTATTGATCTGCTATGCCTCTTCTAGATAGACAGTACTAATCAACATGTGTACTGTCCCCTCTTTTGCCATTGAATGCAAAATAGGTGATCAATAAAAAAAAAAACAATTCTGGCCGTATATATTTCTAGAAACATAAAGTTAGTAGATATAAATGTAAAATAAATACAAATGCAATCAATATGAATTCTACAGGATTGCATACCAGTACTGCAGTGAATTGTTGCATGCTGGTTTTAGTACAAGTTTGAAACAGGGTTTTGGTGCTGCCCAAATGTTTATTTATTTATTTTATTCGATAGACTTTAAAAATGGAATTATTTCTAAGGTTAAGCCAAAACGCCAACATTGCTGTGCCACTTGGTAAATACAGTTATTGAATAACCCAATCACATTGTGCCCCCCTGCCAGCATGCCAATACATTTGAAGTGACAGCAAATATGTAAACAAGAATAGTTTTAGGAGTCCTTTCCAAGGGGAAAAAACTCTGTAGGATCATCAGAAATTACTCATTTATACGCATGAGAAGTGCTGAGGTTTTTACAATCAGTTGGAGTAGAAATGCTGAGGAGCTGGAGCCCGCCCCCGCTGCAGTCTTCTCTTGGGTACTTGTGTGTGTGTAAATGTATTGCTGTAGGTGTTCAGGCCAGGCACGCAGGTACTCTCGCCCTCAAAAATCCCACACAGGTCAGGTTTTAAGGATATCTTTGCTTGATCACAATTAGAGGTGCAGTCATTTTGACTGCATCATCTGTGCTGAAGCAGGAATATCCATAAAACCTGACCTGTTGGGCAGTTCTTGAGGACTGCAGTTAGGAACCACTGCAGTATACCAGGGGTGCTGAACTCCAGGGCCACCAATAAAACCCGCTTTTAAGGATATCCCGGCTTAAGCACAGGTGGAACCGTTATTTTGATTGAGCCACCTTTGCTGAAGCAGGGATCTCCTTAAAACCGGACCTGCTGGTGGCCCTTGAGGACTGGAGTTGAGCACTATAAAATAAAAATAGAGGGAAAAGGAAGACTACATACTTCCAACGCGCTTTGCAGAAAGTTGAGGAACGAATGTCCTTTCCAAACCCAGACGAACAGAATATGTCCATTGGTTATACACACACATACATACACACATACATACACGTACACACACACACACACACATACGTACACGTACATACACATACATACATATATACACACACACTTATATCTCAAAAAGCCTTCTTCCATGCCCTGGAAAGGTTAAATTCTATTTTATTATGGCATTTATCAAATGAGGAACTTGATGCAGAATGGAAGGGTTTCTTTTTGCTTTTCAACAATGTTATAATCTAGCATTTTGAATATGTAAATGAATATTAAAATGCTTTCTGGTTTGTTTTACTATATGGTCATGTTACTACTTCATTAAGACGTTGCATTCTCCATAGATTCCTTTTTTTTCTGTTCAATAGTGCCCCAATTAACACTATCACAGTTTAATAGCCTTTGTATACTCTGAAAATGACAAATAAGAGGCTTCCAGAACACTGCATCAAGTGACCTGCAAAACAGAGAGCGACATGTTCAGGACAATTACACCAACCCTTTGTAAATCTTAAAGTAGCAATCTGGTTGGCTGACTATTATAAATAAATGTCTTCTTTCTTTTTAACCATTGCAAACTCTGTTTTTGCCTATCCCACTCTTTTTTAAATCTGCTGACATTATTGAGATATCAGTTGCTGAAAATGGGGGCTCCGTGGGAGGTTAAAATGGCTCCTGTCATTCACACTCCTTCAGACAACAGTGGTTGTCATGGTAACAGCGGGTGCCAGTGAAATAATAATTATAATACATCTTTTGCAAAAAAAGAAGACTTTGAAAAGTTAGAAATACCTCAACCCAATTTGAACCCTCGGGTTTTGTTGCGACTACCATTTTAATGTTTTGCATGGGACTGCTGCTTTACGGGTGCCGCTGTTAGGGTGCTATCTCATGGTGTCACCCCCTCTTCCATATATCACAAAGAAGCCGAGCAGGTGGCACTGCTACTCTGATTATTTGTCAGGTGCAAGGAGCCCGTTTATGTGCACCTACTGCAGATGAAGGTTGTGCATCAAGGAAAACAAAATGGCACGTTCACGTTTTATGATAATCCATGGAACATAAACCTAGAGAAAATGGCTTGCCATTTGTGATTGCTGCGGAATTTCAGCCACATGACGTAGCACAAAGCTATTTTGCGCTGCGACCATGCATTAAACAGTAACCGTTTTTGAAACGAGCCCAGCTGTTTGTATAATACCAGCTGCCCTTCTTAAACCACAAGCATCTAAGCTAATAGAGCCCAGAGTCTGTGTTATCTGTGATCATGGAGCACCAGGAATTTTCAAGTAACATTTAGTCTAATGGATTTGGAAATTCCCAAGAGCTGCAGGTTGCAAAATAGTCATTTCTGCCTGAGCTAAAATACCAGCTTGTGAATGTCTCTATAAATACCACACATTAAACCAGTTATAGGGGAGGAGGGAGGAGGGGGTGCGGGGGGGGGGGGGGGTAAAAAAGTGACAAAAAATCTCCACCGTAGAGCATACAGCAAATCAAAAAAAATCACTTGTTAGCACATTCACATGTCTCAGACAGGTCTGCAACCTGCTTTTCACCATCATCTCCTAGCATACAATGCTTCCACTGCAGCCAGGGATTCTGGGAAATAACATGCAAATAAGCACACAGTATCACCTTTTGCTTCAAAACCATTTAAACATGGACCCCTGTAAGCATATCCCTGCCGTATTACACAGCTTTTCAGCACAGTGTGGGTTAAAGTGCATAGCCACTGAACCTACTCACAGACAACGAGTATCTAAAAATACCTTAATTGCAGAGAACATTACTGTACTGTGATTCTCCAAACCAAGTAAACACGAGTAACCAACTCAGGTGGTGTACTATATCATCCACCGGAGGGACAGGATACTCCCAGGAAAAACAGAGCAGAGGACACAGGAATAATGTAGATAGCTTTATAAAGAATAGTAAAAAAAGCAGAAAACACTTTCACACAAGTAAGCAAATGTTGACCGTGGGACCCCCTGGGTTAAAGAGTGGGGGATAAGATCCAGGAGGAACACTTCTTGTAGCAAACCCTCGTGGTGGCCATCCTCAAACAGGTACTCCATATAAGGGTTCAAATGTCCTCGGTGATCCTCCACAGTACCTCTGGTCAAGTCGGCATAGCTTGGTTTTTGTAGTGTTGCCCTACGCGTTTCGTCAGACAAGACTTCCTGAAGGGGCATAATAGCCTCATTTGACCAGAGGTACTGTGGAGGATCACCGAGGACATTTGAATCCTTGATCACCCGGTTGAGAGTGCACTTCGGACTCTCTTGCTGTTCCTCTTAGGCCTCAGGCATGGTCAGCTCGTGCTGAGGCGCGCTCTCACTTAGCAGTGAGCCCCTGCAGCCGCAATGAGAGCGGCTTTAGCAGGGGATCGCGCACGATTCCGCAAGCGTGCAGAAGCGTAGATCTTAGGAAAATTTTAGATTCAAGCGCTCACGGGAGCGCAGGGCCGGTCACGTGAGCGGTTCGCCCAATGAGGGCGAACCAGTTCCGTGACGTCACTGGCCCGCCCCCCGACACGCCCCCGGACGGCGCGCTAACCAAGGCCAGGGAAAGCACCCGCTGTCCCTCAGCCTCAGCGAGTCTCCGCATGGCTGCTGCAACCCTGGACGCAGCCTAATAGTGGATTTGGATCAAATCTACCCCACTGCTGCACCCATCACAGGACAGTACGCCTACTTACGTAACATTAAATAAATATTCAATGTTTTATTGATGCACAGTATTTTTATGCTCTACCTTTTGTTCTTATCCGTTGCATTGTAAGTAATGCATTAGGAATAAATAGTGTACAATGGAGAATCATTTGTAATGTGAGAATATATTAACATGCAAAATATTGTCAAGATTAGGTCAAATGGTTTCTCTTTTTGTTCCCATGGAAGGATGCAACTACAGCCAGCAAGTATCCCTGTGGATCAGAACACTTACCTTACCCTTTGGGGAGCAGAGATGGAGTACTTATGAAGCCAGTGTTATTGCGGGAGAACAATCAGTATACCTCTGTTGCTGTAGCTGTTGAGAATGAGCACACCATTGCCTTCTTAGGTACTTCTGAAGGAAAACTTGTGAAGGTAATTCATACACGTTTGTGAACTTCTGTCAAACCGGGCATATATTTTCTGCTTCTGTCACTTATCAAGATTTATAGATTTAGATAGCTTTAGATTATACGACAGCATAGAACACGCATACACGAGAGACGCTCCAAGAGTGCAGAAATGAGTGAGTGCGCTACGGAACTATTGACCCCCCAGATATAGTGCCCAGCTACACCACCTCATTAAAATACCAAATCCATAAAGGAAAAAAATGAAATGATTCCCCCATTATAAAAGAGGATTATATGAATAAATGTACATCCACAACAAATATACATAAAGATCTGTACTGCCCAGCTGTTTTTTTAACAGATTTTTTATTTACCTTATTTGAAACAAGGGGGTCCCCGCCCCCAGAGCTGGCTCCTGAGATATTTAATTTTACAATTCCCTTACAAGAATTCTTGTCCTAGAGATACAATATGGCCTCTACCGTCAGCCTCGCTGGCGGCCAATAGAAAACCCTTATAGCATCATGAGAGGACATCATCATGAGGTGACATCATGATGTGATGACATTGCAGCTTCAGATTGGGTGACTGCAACATCTTGGTACTTTCAAAGGAAAAACAAACAAAAGTAAAAAATAAATATCTCTGCAATCGGGGGATCTACAGAGCTTGTCGGGGTTCAGCTGATCTCCACGGGCCCCCTTGAATTTAAAGGTTAAAAAACGGACTTCTTTTGAGAGGGATTGCTGCTCTAAAAAGGACTCCACACCGTGCATTTCACCCAAGAGGACTTTCTCAGGGGATACTTGTTTTTTTTTTTTTTTAATTATTATTATTTTTAATTATTTTATGAATATACAGTATCTGTGCACTTGGGGGGGGGGACATGTGAATTTAGTTGTAATTTAACTTTTTGGATCTATATTTGGTACCTGAGGCTATGGGGCATAGACTGGCTCAATGTCATAAGGAGAGACTGACCCTGAAATGCAAACCGGGTTCAACCGCAGCAAAGTCAGTCACAAGGCAGTGACATTACAACTAAGCTACTCTTTAATGCTACAGTTTCCCAACAATATCATGCAGTGATAGAACAAAAAGCCATTCATCCCTACTGACAAACACGGTCGCCTTATAACCAAGCACCAGCATCCTCTATTTAGGGTGGCAAGGAAGATCCACACATGTAGGAAAACTGCCATCTCTGCCCTATGCAATCACCTCTCTGCTCTCTATCTTGCATAGATCTTCACAAGGCATTATCGGGCATGACTTCCCAAAAGAAACTCTGGGATTGGCAACTGTCCAATGCGTTGTACCTATGGGCGTGGGCTTCCTAAACGTGGTTCTTTCCAGGCACCCACAATTTACCAAGCAAACAAAATTATCCTTTTCGTCCCCCCAAATTGTTCACTGGTCCTGGGACACGTGGCTTTTTCTAGCCCTGTCCGTGACACCACTCTCCTGCAGTAGTTTGAAGCAGTGAGTGTATACAGCTGCTCTTGAATGCACGCGTAATATATAACACATTCTGCTAGGTTTCTTCTTAACAGCTAATGGAATACACAAATGATCAATTTCTTTTGTATAGGCTTTTCTGGGAGAACAGGCGAATGAGTACAGGACTGTGTCCTTTGAAACCAACAGTGCAGTGAAGAATGGGATTGCATTCGATGCCACGAAGGACCATATATATGTCATGAATAAGAAAAAGGTAAAATATTCCACGCGTCGCTCTCGGGTTCTTGACATTTTTAATGGTGCATACTTTTTTCTTTAAGTGGCTTTTGCTTTGAAGAAGGATTGCATATTTTATCAAACGTTAATTCACCCCATTGCTGACACCAGGGTCTGAAACATATTGCAAAGCAAAAGGGCCTAATATTTATATAGTCCAATGCTGACGATTTAGGCTATTTAGGGCCCAAAAATCCCGATGGTTTTTAAATAGGGATTTTTGGGCATAAAACAGCCTGACTGTCTGCTTTAGGCTGAGTCCCCGCTAGCACTGAGCGGGCGGCGCTTGCAGCGGTTATTTACATATATAGATATGTCCCGTCCCCCCGTGCGCGTACATGCAGGACACCCGGCGCTCGTGCTTGGAGCGCTCTACAAGCATGAGCGCGCTCAGCGCCAGCGGGGACTCAGCCTTAGGTCAATATAGAATAAGGCCTTAAATCTGAAGAGCATTCCGGAAGCACGTACCACTTCCTGTTATGCACTGTCTAAATGTAGAAGTATAATGGTATTTGTAACGAGGGCCCATTTAGGATCGTAACACATGGTTTCTGTCATTTCCTTTTAGTTTCTTCCTGAACAATAGTAGAACTTAAAATGAAGTAACATGTTTATTTGCCCTCCCTTTTATAGAGGGCAGTGGTGGGTACTTGATACAATTGACTATCAGGGGAGGGTGATATGGCATTAGAGGGTTCTCTTATAATTACATTTTGTATGTTTAAGGAGGAACTGTATAAATGACGACCTTTTCTGGTGTTGGCGTTTAAAAAAATCCCTCACATGTTACTAATAAGGAAAATAAATACATCTGTGTGACTCATAATAATAGCATGTTCTTGTACAGCGCTGCTAGTTTTACGTAGCGCTTTACAGAGGAAAGTTACAGACACAGTCCTTGCCCCGTGGAGCTTACAATCTATGTTTTTGGTGCCTGAATCTCAGGGAGATAAAGTGACTAGCCCCAGGTCACAAGGAGCCGACACCAGGAGTTGAACCAGGCTCCCCTGCTTCAAACTCAGTTTCAATGTCTTGACTCACTGAGCCGCTCCTTCTCCCCAATGACTCATTAAAAGCTTTTAAAATGAAAACTATTTCGAAGCACCAGCTAACTTAATATACGGATAATAAATATTTGGTTATAAAGACATTATTAATGGCTTTGGCGGCCCACACATGAGACCACAATCTGAGTAGCTGAATGGTATTTGCCAAATGAGAAGTATGGCACAAATGTATCTCTGCTGCTCCTCGGTGACACTTTCCTTTGTACACAGGTGTACCGTGTCCCTGTTCAGGACTGCCAACAATACACAAACTGCAGAGGGTGCACCCAGGCGAGGGATCCTTACTGCGGCTGGTGTGTCAAAGACGGAAAGTGAGTTGATAAATATGTTTTCATCCTTTTCATTGAGAAAACTTCCAACAATTTTTCTTTGTAGAAAAAAAATATATGTACAGTGTATTTGTTTCCTGTGGGCTTTCTGAAAATGCCGTTCTGACCAGAGTGAACTAATGGCAGTGATAGGGTTAAATACTTGTTTGATACCTTTGGAGACAAATCAGACTAGCCCACAAGTGTTTCTTTGTTCCAGTGATCACTATGAAGAGGTCAAGGGGAGTTGTCAATTGTATTTGCTCCACCCTAGTCAAATTAGGCATTCAGATTAATGGATGCCTGCTCCTTCATAATTATAAGAAATGTATGTAAAAATACGTGAGAGATGAGGCAGGGTTGACGATAAAATCCACTGTAAAATTTGGGTTACAATGTTTATAAAGCGTAATAGAAAAAAGAAGCGTCCGCACTTAAAATGCATGAAAGGGAGGTCGTGTATTAATGGCGCTTTTGTGCAGAATCCTCCATGGTGTTTATCCTGCACACAAAAGGTATTCAGCAAAGTATCAGATTTAATACTGAATTTACTACATTAAATATCCCAATTTAGGCACTAATCACTGCTCACTGTAACACGTGAACAATACCCAACATCTTAGCGACACTCCCCCTTCATCAGGTGCCAAATGGAGAAAGACACAGCAATACAAAACCCTGGGAAGACGCCAACCTCCACTCGCACAGCTAATTAGTCCATGATGTTACACACATTAATGCATCTGTTGTCCCCAGGCAATTACGTTTTAACCAATCTTGTAAGTAAAGTCCATAATTCACAAAGAATAGACCTGAAATAATGAGTCATGCAACGGAAACAAATTCCTATAAATACACATCTACTGTGTATATATGATTTCCGCAGCAACATTGTGATGTGCCCTCTATAAGTTAATGTAGTGCAAATTTATATTTTTGTAAGGGTCATATGTGCAGAATTCACATGTATGATGCCACAATGAACAGTGACTATACCCTGAATTGTGACATAAGAACAGTGCCGTGTTTAATATGTTAAATGTAGTGATTTAACACATTGGACAAGTATAAGTATTTTTAAATGTATATATTTATTTACTTTTAACATATGAATAATAAACAATATTTGGGTTTTTCTGTTGGCGATAAAATTCACACATCAATTGTTTTATGTTTTTTTTTGCAAATTACTGTAATTGTGATGCCATCACAAGTCAAGCAGGTACATTTCATTGACTAAGTATATATGATCTCGGCAGAAACCAAAGGAAAGGGAAAACAATGTTATGCACAGAATGCAAAAAAGTTAAACTGGTACTTTTGCGGTATGGATCTTTCTATGGAAGCCAAAATCTATTGAGAAGTTGTAAAAATATATATATATATATATTTATATTTTTTATTATTATTTATTTACAATTTCTCAATAGATTTTGGCTTCCATAGTAAGATCCATAGCACAAAAGTAAAAGCTTAACTTTTTGACAAACTGAATGATGATAGTACTGTGTGTGTGTGTGTATATATATATATATATATATATATATATATATATATATATATATATATATATATATATATATATATATATATATGTATATGTATGTGTATATATATATATATGTATGTGTATATATGTGTATATATATATATATATATATATGTGTGTATATATGTGTATATATATATGTGTGTGTGTGTGTGTGTGTGTGTGTGTGTGTGTGTATATATGTATATATATATATATATATATATATATATATATATATATATATATATGTGTGTATATATATATATGTGTGTGTGCGTGTATGTATGTATATATATATATATCTGAACCCCATTATAACGATGTCATCGGGGTCCACCCGATACACCGCGTTATAACCGAGATCGCGGGCAAATAATGCAGCTATGCAGTGTGATGCTCTGTGAAGTTCTTCCGTTATGCTCCGTTGTTGAGTTGCTCCATAGCAGGAGAAAACGCCCTGCAAGTGCACTTGCTCTGTCTGTCCGGTTGCCGAAAAAGACCTCATGCAGTGGATTTGATTGAACAGCATTCCCGGACAGAGCACCTGCTATGGAGCAATTCAACAACAGAGCATAACGGAAGAACACCGAGGAATATCAACAACCATCACGGTATATGTACTTATTACGATTTAGTTACAACAAATTGCACAGATATCTATAAACAATCAGGTCAGATTTAATTACAAGAAATCTATCCTAAAAAGACTGAGGTAAATTGTACAGCATAACATATCCATTATAGGCACTTCACAGAGCATCACACTGCATAGCTGCAGTCGTGTTCTACCATGCCTTATCAAAAGTAGTGCTACTGCAGACACTAGTGCAAACCCATATCTTGGATTAAGCCTCATAAAATGGTTAATAGATGCAAATTGTGTGAATAGTGTGAATTCTGTGACTCTCATTGGCTCAAAAACATCTAATTAAACACTGACAAAGCGTGCAGCACAGTACCAAACAAATATAGAGTACTAGACTGCACCATATGCACAAATTCTCAGACTGTGCTCAATTTAAAATTCTTGAGAGAACGCTGCTTCTGCAGAGAAAATATATGCTAATATCTACAATCAAGAACTGCAACTTGGTATAATAAGGCATAAACATCCATTCTGACTATATCTCAGAAATTATGTATATACAGGCATACCCCGCTTTAAGTACACTCACTTTAAGTACACTCGCGAGTAAGTACATATCCCCCATTAGGCAAACGGCAGCTCACACATGCGCCTGTCATCACGTCCTGAACAGCAATACCGGCTCCCTACCTGTACCGAAGCTGTGCGCAAGCGGGGAGACTATAGAGCCTGTTACAAATGCGTTATTTACATCAGTTATGCACATATATGATGATTGCAGTACAGTACATGCATCAATAAGTGGAAAAAGGTAGTGCTTCACTTTAAGTACAATTTCGCTTTACTTACATGCTCCGGTCCCATTGCGTACGTTAATGCGGGGTATGCCTGTACTGTGAACAGTGTCATTACAATTGATATTGTGGTGTTTTTCAAAGGACTTGGGCAAAAAGTGCAGCACGGTGCTGCCAATTCCAGTACTAAATAAGAAACCATGTGATATTCTTACTACCTCTGAGACTGTTTGCCATTGTTACATATCTGCACTTTCAATTGGTTTCTTTATGTTGACATCAGCAATTGATTATAATCAGCCACTTATGCGGAGTTCATTATACAAGTGTTTAAATATTGCTTAATCAAGCATTAGAACTTTAAACATCAGAGGATTCATTCTCTTCTGAAAGTAGTCTGATTAAGTACATACCAATTGCGCAAATTGTCTACATCCACAGTCTTTTTGCAACAATGTTACATCTCCTGCTTAAATTCTCCGAGTGCCCTTAACTTCAAAGGAGCAAGATTGTATCTAACCAGTTGATACATAATAACAACATATATACCACCAGGAAATACATTGCTTTTTGCTTAGAGGAATCAAATAAAGTACCTTCAGCAAGTCCATCAAGTTACCAATTATAGTCCTAAAATCAGTTGCCTGAACACAATAAATACAAGTAAACCAGGCAGTATAAATCTGGATTTTTTCTTTTAATAACAATTCTGAGAGCTACATCTTTCAAATAAAAGTTTCTAAAGCATTTTTTGAGTGGACGCTATCTTTTCCAAAAGTGTCTTCTGCTTATGACAATTAGTCTCTACTTAGGAAGTGGTAGGCAATTCTATATGTAATCAAATATCACTCCCTAATATGTCACGCCAGTTATCTCTCCCAATAGGTCTACTATGACCAAAGGCTGTTTTAACCATATACTGCTATTAGAATATAATACATTGTGTGTGTGTCTCCGTGTCTCCGTGTCTCCGTGTCTCCGTGTCTCCGTGTCCGGACATGGCAAATCCTGGAAGTTTGCCAACAAAAAAAAACATTATTTTTTTAACAGGAGCCACGCTATACGCGGATCCGCGTTGTAGTAGATTGCGCTATAACAGGGTTGGCCTGTTTTTTAATATATATATATTTATATTTGATGTAGAGATATCTGTACCGTGTTAGCCAAGTTTAATAATCAAAAATAAATAGTCGATATCGTTCTGTGGCTAACAAAATGCTTTTATTTGTGCGAGCTTTCGAGATACACTGATCTCTTCAGGCATGTTGAAATGGATTAAGCCAAATAAAACTTGCTTTTAAACAGGGCAGCTTGGAATGTTATCTGTGGGTGACGCCGACCCCTCCCCACCTTGTCATAAATGGCATACGGCACAGGGGGGAGGGATAGGCTTCAGCCACAGATAACATTCCAAGCAGCCCTGTTTCAAAGTAAGTTTTTTTTGGCTTAATTCATTGTAACATCGGCCAAAGAGAATAGATCATTATACCTCGAAAGCTGGCACAAATAAAGGCATTTCGTTAGCCACAGCACGGTATCAACTATTTATTTTTTTATTTTATATGTTTATATGTATATACTCAATATTGCCGACCTGAAGAAGAGAGGAAAACTCTCGAAAGCTTGTCCTATGACATAAATTGTTAGTCCAAATAAAAAAGGTATCACCTAATACTGAAGAACTCATTTATTCTGCACTGTCGCAACTGAACTAACACAGCTATTTCCTATATATATATCTATATATATATTAAGGTTATGGTGGGTAAAAAAAGTGACAAAAACCCGCCACAGTAAAGCTTAAAGCAACTGTAAATATTACTGTATATTCATTTGCATGTCTTAGACAGGTCTGCAACCCTGTCTTTCACCATTATCGCCCAGCACACAGCACTTCCACTGCAGCAAGGGATTCTGGGAAATGACATGCAAATGAGCACACAGTGCCACCTTTTATCTCAAGCTCACATTACATGAACAACCCTTAGCCAATGCATGCTGCTTTACAGTTGCATTATATATATATATATATATATATATATATATATATATATATATATATATATACAGTGTTCGACAAATCACCCAAAAATCTACTCGCCCAACCAAAAAATCTACTCGCCACCTAGTCCCGCCCCCAACCCCGCCCCTAGTCCCGCCCCCAACCCCGCTTTAAAATAAAATATATAATTAAAATTAAAATACATTTAATAAATTCCTAGTCAGAACAACATTCGTTTTTGACAAATGTATTTAGTTGTGTGTGTGTGTGTGTAAGTGTCGATCTAGAAATAAAAGCCAGGTGTGGATGACTAGTTTCCTGAACCCCTTAACCAGTGTCTGGACGTCCCCGCTTCACAATATCTAAAGCAGCAATCCCACCTGGGATCTTACCTGATCCGCAGTCCCTCAATGTCCAGGTACCTCATTCCCGCAATGTTATACATTGGAGGGAATGTGTTCCCTACCTGTCTCCTGGGTTAGGGGGGGTTCCGATGTCTCCCGTGTGAAGCTTGAGTCAGATCTGGAAGAAAGCAGTATAGGTTATTTTGGTGTAGTATAGGACAGTTAAGATATATAGGGTAAATAAGATATCCAGATACAGAGAGGGGGAGAGAGAGGAAGAGAGAGAGGAAGAGAGAGAGGAAGAGAGAGAGGAAGAGAGAGAGGAAGAGAGAGAGAGGGAGAGAGAGGGAGAGAGAGGGAGAAGAGAGGGAGAGAGAGGGAGAGAGAGGGAGAGAGAGGGAGAGAGAGGGAGAGAGAGGGAGAGAGAGGGAGAGAGAGGAAGAGAGAGGAAGAGAGAGGAAGAGAGAGGAAGAGAGAGGAAGAGAGAGGAAGAGAGAGGAAGAGAGAGGAAGAGAGAGGAAGAGAGAGGAAGAGAGAGGAAGAGAGAGGAAGAGAGAGGAAGAGAGAGGAAGAGAGAGGAAGAGAGAGGAAGAGAGAGGAAGAGAGAGGAAGAGAGAGGAAGAGAGAGGAAGAGAGAGGAAGAGAGAGGAAGAGAGAGGAAGAGAGAGGAAGAGAGAGGAAGAGAGAGAGAAAGAGAGAAGAGAGAGAGAGAGAAAGAGAGAGAGAAAGAGAGAGAGAAAGAGAGAAAGAGAGAAGAGAGGAGGGAGAGAGAGGAGGGAGAGAGAGGAGGGAGAGAGAGGAGGGAGAGAGAGGAGGGAGAGAGAGGAGGGAGAAGAGAGACAGAGGAGGGAGAGAGAGAAAGAGAAAAAAGAGACAGAGGAGGGAGAGAGAGAAAGAGAAAAAAGAGACAGAGGAGGGAGAGAGAGAAAGAGAAAAAAGAGACAGAGGAGGGAGAGAGAGAAAGAGAAAAAAGAGACAGAGGAGGGAGAGAGAGAAAGAGAAAAAAGAGACAGAGGAGGGAGAGAGAGAAAGAGAAAAAAGAGACAGAGGAGGGAGAGAGAGAAAGAGAAAAAAGAGACAGAGGAGGGAGAGAGAGAAAGAGAAAAAAGAGACAGAGGAGGGAGAGAGAGAAAGAGAAAAAAGAGACAGAGGAGGGAGAGAGAGAAAGAGAAAAAAGAGACAGAGGAGGGAGAGAGAGAAAGAGAAAAAAGAGACAGAGGAGGGAGAGAGAGAAAGAGAAAAAAGAGACAGAGGAGGGAGAGAGAGAAAGAGAAAAAAGAGACAGAGGAGGGAGAGAGAGAAAGAGAAAAAAGAGACAGAGGAGGGAGAGAGAGAAAGAGAAAAAAGAGACAGAGGAGGGAGAGAGAGAAAGAGAAAAAAGAGACAGAGGAGGGAGAGAGAGAAAGAGAAAAAAGAGACAGAGGAGGGAGAGAGAGAAAGAGAAAAAAGAGACAGAGGAGGGAGAGAGAGAAAGAGAAAAAAGAGACAGAGGAGGGAGAGAGAGAAAGAGAAAAAAGAGACAGAGGAGGGAGAGAGAGAAAGAGAAAAAAGAGACAGAGGAGGGAGAGAGAGAAAGAGAAAAAAGAGACAGAGGAGGGAGACCAGAGAGGGGGGAGACCAGAGAGGGGGGAGACCAGAGAGGGGGGAGACCAGAGAGGGGGGAGACCAGAGAGGGGGGAGACCAGAGAGGGGGGAGACCAGAGACGGGGGAGACCAGAGAGGGGGGAGACGGGGGAGACCAGAGAGGGGGGAGACGGGGGAGACCAGAGAGGGGGGAGACGGGGGAGACCAGAGAGGGGGGAGACGGGGGAGACCAGAGAGGGGGGAGACGGGGGAGACCAGAGAGAGGGGAGACTAGAGAGAGGGGAGACGGGGGAGACTAGAGAGAGGGGAGACTAGAGAGAGGGGAGACTAGAGAGAGGGGAGACCAGAGAGGGGGGAGACCAGAGAGGGGAGACGGGGGAGACCAGAGAGAGGGGAGACGGGGGAGACCAGAGAGAGGGGAGACGGGGGAGACCAGAGAGAGGGGGGAGACCAGAGAGAGGGGAGACGGGGGAGACCAGAGAGAGGGGGGAGACCAGAGAGAGGGGAGACGGGGGAGACCAGAGAGAGGGGGGAGACCAGAGAGAGGGGGGAGACCAGAGAGAGGGGGGAGACCAGAGAGAGGGGGGAGGCCAGAGAGAGGGGGGAGACCAGAGAGAGGGGAGACCAGAGAGGGGAGACGGGGGAGACCAGAGAGAGGGGAGACGGGGGGAGACCAGAGAGAGGGGAGATGGGGGAGACCAGAGAGAGGGGGGCAGGGGTGACTGACTGACCGGGGCAGGGGTGACTGACTGACCGGGGCAGGGGTGACTGACTGACCGGGGCAGGGGTGACTGACTGACCGGGGCAGGGGTGACTGACTGACCGGGGCAGGGGTGACTGACTGACCGGGGCAGGGGTGACTGACTGACCGGGGCAGGGGTGACTGACTGATTGGGGGGGGGGGGGGAGGTACCTCTGGTGTCACACATACTCCCATACACACATACACATTCTCCTATATATATATATACATACACACACACACACACACACACACACATACATACATACACACAATCCCACATACATACACACACTCCCACATAAATACACACTCCCACATACATACACTCACTCCCACATACATACACACTCCCACATACATACACACACTCCCACATACATACACACACTCCCACATACATACACACACTCCCACACACATACACACACACACACACATATATACACACCTATATACACACACACAGGCCATGACCAGCACCACCACGCTCCCCCGCCCATCTCCTGCTCCGCTCCCACATGAGGGGGCTTCCCCCGCTCCCATCACCCGGCGCGCTCTCTGACGCGGAACCGGGGGGATGAGGGGGCATCCCCCGCTCCCATCACCATAACTGCGGGCAGCAGGAGCACCGGGGAGGGGAGGGAGGTGGAGGAAGGCACAGATAATACTTACTGTGTCCTCCATCCTCCATGGGAAAAAAATGGCCGCTCGTTGGGGGCTGGCTCATATAGAGCCTGGCCGCGCGCCCACAAAGCCTGGGAGCGCGCGCCAATCATCTGTCAGGTAGGGGGAGTTTTTTTTTTTTTTCAGCCAGCGCGAGCAGGGAAATTTCAGCGCGAGCAGGGAAAATTTAAAAAACAAAACACGTGTGCTGCTTGGGCCAATAGTTACTCGCCTGGGGGTTAAATCCACCCGCCCCGGGCGAGTAAATGTATAGGATTGTCGAACACTGTATATATATATATATATATATATATATATATATATATATATACACAAATATAACTGTATGCTCATCTGCATGTCTTAGGCAGGTCTGCAACCCCGCCTTTCCCCATTATCACCCAGCATACAGCACTTCCACTGCAGCAAGGGATTCTGGGAAATGACATGCAAATGAGCACACAGTGTCACTTTTTGCCTCAATAACCATTTTTAACATGGTTCCCTATAGGCTTAAGCTTGCTACATGGTCACAGCTTTGAGCACAGCCAGGGTTAAGGTGCATACCCAGAAAACCACCCACAGACAGCTGTTTCGACCTTGATGGGTCTCATCAGTGTGGGGTTGATTTTACTGGGAATGCAAGAGAGGCTATGGGATAGGCTAAACCATAATACTGAGTTAAGTTATGGTGAGTAAAAAAAGTGACAAAAACCCTCCTATATATACAGGCATACCCCGGTTTAAGGACACTCACTTTAAGTACACTCACGAGTAAGTACATATCATCCAATAGGCAAACGGCAGCTCACGAATGTGCCTGTCAGCACGTCCTGAACAGCAATACCAGCTCCCTACCTGTACCGAAGCTGTGTGCAAGCGGGGAGACTATAGAGCCTGTTACAAATGCGTTATTTACATCAGTTATGCACGTATATGACGATTGCAGTACAGTAAATGCATCGATAAGTGGGAAAAGGTAGTGCTTCACTTTAAGTACATTTTCGCTTTACATACATGCTCCGGTCCCATTGCGTATGTTAATGCGGGTTATGCCTGTATATATATATATATATATATATATATATATATATATATATATATATATATATCACATACACACACAGCTCTACAATCACTCTAAATATATAATGATTGACAATATCAATTCAATAAAAACACAATATAATATAGTGGAGAGAGGTGATCTCTTTGATAATACTTTCCCTATTCTCTGCTGCCAAAAGGTCCACTACCCCACAGGTGGGGAAAAAGTTCACACGTTGTATAGAATGACCTAGGCGCACAAGAAGGGAGAAAGAAAAGGGGAGGGGGGAACACACAGAGTAGTATGTCTGTATAGTGAAGAATAAAATGCTCAGATTGCACTTACACAAAGATGAGGATATTGAAGCAATTATCCTTAAGGGTCTCTATCGACCTTTTCTTCTTCTAATTCTCCCATGGGTAACAATGGATCTTAGGGTATAATAGAAATTGTATCTTCCAAGTCTTCATTAATTTCCCAGTTCATAAACAGGCATGGATAGTGTCGTACTATTTAATAAAAGAATAAAACTAAAATAAATATAATAAAAATTCACAAGACAGTGAAAAAATAAAAGGAGCAAGATCAATAATCACATTAAATATGACCTGTAATCATACAGTCTTATCTTGCACACTGGCAGTTGGAGGGTGTCCCAAATTCATGATGGTGTTCTGACACACCTAACCAACGTTGGGTGTCTAATATATGGTGAACCAGCTAACCAATCAAAATGAAAAAAGAAAATAAAGTCCTGGCACCAATATCATGAAGAATACCAGTCCTTCCAAAGAAGTAAGGAGAGTAGAAGAATGGCGTGTAGGACAGTCCTGTTTTCCACCGTTCTCTTCTTTATATGGAGTATTCTTTTATTTCTATCCTTTTGTCAAAATGCTCTACAAGGAAAAAAAACACAAAAACAAAAAACCATTGTGCAGTATCTTCAGGGTAACGAATACACCTTTCCCCCGCCACTAGCTACTTTCAGCAAGGCTGTATTAAATAGACATTGATTGGTATCGTTGGTGTTGTTTCCAGGCACAGCATGTACTGGATGGCTTCGCTCACCGTCTTGTCTTCAAATATCTAGTATGACACTCGATGTGCCCAGAGGATATAGAACACAGATATGGTGCAAGTACCGCTACAAAAATGTATTTATTTTAAAACATATAACACAGACACCACAAGGTATCACACTCACATTTAAAATGTGATGGTGGGACCATCTACAACGTGCCGTCCGCTGCTTGTAAGTACTTGAGCTGCATGCACTGGTAGCTGGGCTAGAGATCCCTTCCTCCATCCTTCTCGCGGCCGCGACTCTGAGATCCCCCCTCCTGATGTAAACACTGCCAGGCTGCTGCTCTCGTCCTACATGCACGGAGTGACGTCACCAATAAGCTCCACCCTACGCGTTTCGTAACTATCGCGTTACTTCGTCAGGGGCGTTACCAATCAGTCTTATGTTGCAGAGTTTATCACAGTATAGCGCAATCCCATACAGTGCAATTGATATTACCTCACCAATAGGGTTATCCCTGAGGGGTTATTACTTGCGATCTTAGTAGTGATAATGTCCGTTGTTTCTCTTCTCATCAGGGTGGCTGGTGTGGATGGTGTGCTAGTCTCTCACTCTGAGCCGCTGCTCTTAGCACACACCTGTGTCTTCACAAACTCCCAGGCTTGTCGGCACACTATCTTTGTTCCAACTGGCGTGACTGGCTTGGTCAGCTTGCCAGTCCCACCGCACACTTGCTCCCACCGCACACTTGTGTATCCATACACTTCCAGGCTCGTTGGTTTACCGTCGGTACACTAACTGATCTCCTCCCCTCTGAGTCCCTCAGTGTTATTGGCTGGTACTTTGAACTCGCGCCACTCCCTTCTCCTGTGATCGGCTACGCAATCACCTCCCTCTCTCTGTGGTCCAGATCTCCGTCTGTATTGCTGTGCAGCTTCCTTGCTCCAATGACGTCACCCTACACGTTTCACCTTAACGGCATCTTTGGGGGTTAATGATCATATATATACATATACATGAAATGTATTGACTCAATGTTTCGGTCCCCACTGCTCTTGAGAAAGGACCGACACGTTGTCAATAAATGTCACCTTTTGATTTATATATATATATATATATATATATAATGATCATTCTGTTTAACATCTCACCACTGAGTCACTGCTGCATTCTTTTCTTCAGTTGGGTACAAAGTTTACTTGCATCTTGCTAGTAGCGCATGGCGTTGCGCGCTTCTGCAGCAGAGGTGATTTGTGGCTATGGGGAAGACACGATGGTGAGGCGTGGGCGTGACACCCGGAGCTGGTTTGCCCTCATTGGCTGAACCGCTCACGTGACCCGGGCGTTGCGAGACAAAATAACAAAAATTGTCTCGCGAAAAACCAGCCGCACGCGCGCTCTATGGACATCCGCATTGACTGCCTGTGCCGCACACTTAGCATGGACGCGGCCTTTGGTTTCAAAATCAGGGGTATAGTGTCATTCATGTTGTTTATTTGATGTTTTGCTGGTGATGTCACTTACATTTGTATTCTTTTAGCCTTTAAAAGATACCTTTAATCTTTGAGTGCTCTCACGCCTATATGTGGTTTGAACCTTAAACATATTCTCTTGGACTTTTTGATTCTAAAGAGTTGGTGCACATTCTGCCTAGGAACTGTATTTGTGTAACAGGTATGGGAATCACAGATGCTCATTTTTAACCCTTGTGGCCAATGAGAAGGACGTACCAGGTATACATTGGCTGGTATGCAAGGGATAACTATGTTTAATATTGCATGTACTAGGCATGTCTCACTAATATCTGTATGTCAGTATCAAATATGCTACCTGAAAGATTAATTAGATGTTCTCAGCCATTATGTTATAGATCTCATTCATATCTCGACTCTTGACAGATGCTCCAGAAAAGTTGACTGTCCAAGGGCTGATGATGAGAATCATTGGCTGTGGAGTCCAGCAGGAACTTGCATAAAGATTGAGAGTGCCAACCCAAAGAACATGAGTCGTATGGCACCTAGCATGGTACGTAGCACACATTCTCATCATTGTGGCAGAGAGGATGTGACCACATTAAGCAACTGCAGTCTTTATTCAGAAAAACAATCGAAGCATCAGATAAAACCTTTGTGCTTGAGTATAGATTTAAATTGTTAACACTATGTGCTGCTTTTTGTACCCTACCTGGAATCTCCTATGTGTGGGCGTCTGGGACATGTCACTGAGAGATTGAAAGTTTATATTCCACCTTCCTGTGCACAGTGGTAGAAGGAAATATGAAATTGGCTTTCAACAAACAAAAATGACAATGTGATTTAAGCTAATAGCTATTCATTATATATATATATATATATATATGTATAATACAAATATCACTTGTGAGCACATTCACATGTCTTAGACAGGTCTGCAATCCTGCTTTTTGCCTTTATCACCTAGCATACAGTGCTTCCACTGCAGCAAGGGATTCTGGGAAAAGACATGCAAATGAGCACACAGGATTGCAGACCTGTCTAAGACCATAACTTATCTAATGTGTGGTGAAACCTACCCAGCCTTACAATTGCAAAGCCAGTACAACCAGCCTCACTCTGATGAGACCCAAAAGGTCAAAACAGCTGTCTGTGGGTAGGTTTACTGGCTATGCATCAAAACCCAGGCTATGCCGAAAGCTGTGTAATGCAGCAAGCATAAGCTCATAAGGGTTCCATGTAAAAATGGATTTGAGGCAAAAGATGACACTGTATGCTCATTGCATGTCATTTCCCATAATCCATTGCTGCAGTGGAAGCACTGTATGCTAGGTCAGGGGAGCGCAAACTTTTCCTGCTGTGCCCCCCTGTCTTCCCTTCCTCAATGCTCGCGCCCCCCTCCCTACCTTAGACCTGCGTCAAATGACGCTGCGGGGTCATGTGAGGTCACGTCACATGACCCCGCAACATCATTTGACGCCGCGTTGCCATAGCGACGCGGCAGAGCACCATATAAACTAATTGCCTAAGGGCCATTAAGACCCTCTATTGTGCATCCCTTGCTGAAGTTGCCTATACCACTGTGACGAAACGCATAAGGCTACGCAATTAGGACTGTCTAAGGAGTCTGGGAGAAGGAAGGAGTACCTTGAGGAAGGAGCTGAGGATCTGTGGAACCAGAAAGGCAGTAAGAGGTTGCCGGGGGTTGGTTTTGTGAGCGCAAAGTTGCAGAGCACCTCCTGGATGTTGAGGCAGGTACGCGTTACACACCCCTTACCACGAGGATCCAGCTCTACGTCAGAGGATTACCAGACGACTACTTGTCATCACCAAGGCGAACCCTGTTGTACATACAGTTCTATGCGTAAGTTCTGTCCATCTTTGCGAGTGGCCTGTTTTTAGCCTGATTTTTATTAGTTGGTGGTAATACCGAGTTACGCTATGGAGGCTGCACTGTCTTCTTCTGTTTTGCAGTGAATCGGGTGAGGTGGTTGATCCTGTTGACAGCTGCACGGCATCTCCAGCGTTTTATTATTCCCATTTTGGTGCTTTTTTTGCTGTTGAATCATAATTTTGTTTCTGTTTTCCCTTTCCCTTGTTACATATCCTTGTTTTCGATGGTTGTTTGTCTGTTTTATGTTGAGCTTCTCATGGGTTAAAGCACTTGGCCATTGCTAACGCTCCAAATACTGTTACCCTCCGTATATATTGGCGCTGTATATTTCATATATATCTGAATCGTCTTTTAAGGGGATGATGCTGTTGGTTCCTCTTTGTACACGTTTTCATAAATATTACATATACATATTACAAGAAACATAAATATTTAATTATTAGAGTGTTAACTTGAGTGCAAGCATTCTTTCATTGTCTTTTTCCACCATAAATTCATTGTGCAAAAAAGCACTCATTGTAATAGATTCCAAAGCTTCTAACATATCATCTACTTGTTGGACCAATAAAAGGTTTCATACCCCCTACTCCCTCTCCCTCCTTTGTTAGTACATGGAAGAAAGGACCAACATGGCTACCCACCCTTGTTGGCTCATTTTATTAACTCCTGATCACCTGCAAACTGAGATGCGTTATTTAAAAGCAAGAACGGGTAAAAGTACCATAGTGATTTACTGGTAGTAAGTACACCGAGCCCTTGGACACCAACGTTTTGACCTGTGTTGTGCTTTGGTTTAGGTCACTCTAACGGTCAATCCCTCAATAACCTTAAAAGAAGATGACAAGCTGCTGTGTGATTTTGGAGACACGACCAATCCTGCAGAGCTGGGGGAGGATGGAACTATTTCTTGCAGGCCTCCGAAGGATATTCCGTCCACAGAAAAAGGCAAAGGTAAACTAATATTGCCATATAATGTACATAGCCGCCATATTTCAGGTCTTTCCCAGCATTCTGACTGTTGATTATTTTTTCCCAACACTTAGCCTTTTAAGGTGTGTGTGTGTGTGTGTATATGTATATATACATCAATTAGTTGTAACAAAGAAATATAACACACAAGTGCACACCCGTGGTAAGGATAAAAGTCATTTATCACAGCAGAAAAGACATAGAAATCATTTGCATATGAATTAAAATCCCTGGGTACCAGCAGTTCCATATTGCAAAAGTCCGGTTAGATGTCACCAAACATGTTTGATGAGCGTGCGCTAGAGTGCCGCTATGTAGCAGACCAGGTGTAACCAACTCTACGGACCGCCGGCATCCCCACAACATGGGCGCAAAAAACACGTGACCGTGACACTTTTCGTACTAAACGTACTTCCCCAGGGAGGCACAGTGTCATGCTCAAAGGTTCAATATATACCCAACTGTCAATCAATCAAACACAACATATCCCATTGGGAATCTGATTGTGGGCGAAACATTTTAAGTGATAAAGTGAAGAAACGGAAGTGGGAAAAAAAGTGCATAGTGACTGATATACTGAATACTTGTTTATAATAATTTAAATAGAATTATGTATATATGAATATAACATGACGATATATATAGATATATATATAGCAAATACTATATTAATATTTTAAGATTAATGTAACCACAGTAAAATTCTCAAATGGTCTACAGATCAACAATAAACATTAATAACAAAGTGCATACGTAACAGACCAGATACATTATCTCAAAAAGGGAGTCATATCGACGGGCTCCTTAAAACCCAATGGAGACCTAGTTTGTCATTTAAAATCCAAAATTGTCCTTTTGGTAATAAAAGAAGATCTCTATTGTCTGACGGGATAGTGGTGAACACTGATTAAATGCATATACTTTCATGAACTGTGCATCACAATTATGTTTTTACAAGAAATGAGAAAGCAAAGGGCTCAGTTTTTTTTTTTGAGCAACAAATATATATATATACACATACACACACACTATGACAAAAAATACTAGTAAATGCACAGGTAATAAATATTATATAACACATAAATACTTCACCCACAAACCAGATGCGAAGGAAGAAGACTCAGCACTCCAAGATGAATATCAAAAGCAAAAACTGTATTAAACAGTCCAACGTTTTGCTGACGAAGGTCCCTGAGTAGGACCAAAACATTAATACAGTTTTTGCTTTTGATATTCATCTTGGAGTGCTGAGTCTTCTTCCTTTGCATCTGGTTTGTGGGTGAAGGATTTCTCGCTTGCGCTCTCGCTCTCTGTATTTGTATTTATGTATGTACACACAAACACACACTTTCAGCTCCGGGAACCCCATGCTTCTTGAGATACCTGCCGGTGAAGGTGCAGCCGGTAGCAGGGGACACAAAATGGCATTTAAAGCTCCTCTGTGTCATTTATCATGGCTTTCTATTGGCCTGTGTGACGCAGGGATTTAAATAGCAGACAGTCACCGGCAGAATCTTCCCCAGTACACATGGCAGGAACCAGCGGGGGGTACCTAACTGAAATAAACGTAGTTCAGCTGTAGAGACTCCATGCTACTTACCGATGTGTAAATGAATAAAAGTGCTTGGATTGCTCCTTTAACAATCTGAAATGCATTGCACATCCAACCTGTGCTCAGGGGATCTTCTGTTCCAACACCAGCCTCCGTATCTAAAGGTAAACTGCAGTCCCCTCTTAGAATGTGTTCAAAAGTTTCATTTGTCATTGAAAGTAAGTGTAATTGAAACATTCTCCATTGCCACACCAGGTGGCTCAATCTTTCTGACCACCCCTGGGTTATTTGATTTACATATCATATTATGAAGGCATCTTCTCCCTTCATCTTGGTAAGGGGTGGCCAACTTTAGTTCACAAGGGCCACTGGCAGGTCAGGTTTTCAGGATATCCCTGCTTCAGCACAGGTGGCTCAATCAGTGCAGCCACCTGTGCCGAAGCTGGTTTATCCTGAAACCCTGACCTGTCGGTGGCCCTTGGGGACTGCAGGTGGCCACCCCTGAGGTATTTGATTGATTGAAATACTGGATTAATGCACAACCTCTTGTAAAAGTGCACATATCCTGTCTCATCTTGAAATGTCATGCTGAGGAATTCTTATTGTACCCAAGAAGGTTTAATCGCCTCTCATCTCTGTATTTCATCATATCTTCCATGTGCCCAATACATTATAACCTCTTCTGTCATTTGTGTCATTTAGATTATGTTAGCGTTCCGGTCAAATTAAGATTTGAAACCGGCAGTGTGTTCTTTGCGGATTTTTCTTATCCATTTTACGATTGTAAAGAAGCAATGCATCTCTCAGAAAATCTGCCGTAAGTATTTCCGCTTTCACTTCCGTAAAGTTCCTTTGTCCTCAGTCCTAACATTCCAACCTGGTTAAGACTAGATGTGTTCTGTGCTTTTAGGTGTATTTCATGTGTAAAAAGCAAGTGGAACTGCCAGTGGGACATGCATAACCATTGGTGTGAGGAGTCTTCCACGAAGGCTGGCGTCATCAAACACAGCATGGTAAGATTCAAGTTGTACAAATGCATGGTGGGGAGAAGTTGAGAGTATATACTTAGCCATGTGTACTCTTCCATGAACTTAAATGGCAGATAATGCGTTGTTGGACTTCCATGTCTCCATGTTGGCTACATCTCATCCTCATAAAAAAGGGCCTCAGCGCTCTAATGAAGGCTCTAAAAATAGTGAAGATGTAGATAGTGCGCTGTGTCACTGATGACATGGATAAGTGGCCAAGCATGTCGTAGTTTAACCCCTGCATGCCTAATAATAATTTGCTTAACAATGCGTTGCATGCTTTTGCGAGGAAGTAGTCAAATGGCAGAAGCGTGCTAATAAACAATGGTAATACCCTTGTACGTGTAACTTACTCTTCTAAATACATTACACATTTTGCTATATATTTCTATCAGGAGGGCTCAATTTCCTCAAGCCCCCCTCCCCACACAACAGGTCAGGTTTTCAGGATATCCCAGCTTCAGCACAGGTGGCTCAATCAGAGGCTCAGTTGAAGACTTTGACTGAGCCACTGATTGACAAACCTGTGATGAAGCTGGGATATCCTTCAACCTTGACCTATTGAGGGGGTTGGCGGGGGGGGGGGTCTTGAGGACTGGAGTTGAGAGCCCCTGATTTAATAGATTCTGGGATCTGTCTCTGCAATTGTTAGAAGCAGTGCAGCCTGAAGTTTAAAGAGGGTTGTTTTTTTAATCAACTTCTCTCAATCCTTCTCTCTTTCCTTCTCTTATTCCCTTACCTAATTCGTGTTAAGACAGGCAGCAGGCACTAACAAATCTGGTTAGGTTGTTACTTGGCTGGAGTTAACTGATTTGACAATTACGTGGTGTGCAACTTCAACACCCGAGCTTCAAGTAATTGATTAAGTTAAGTGCTGGGTCAGAGAGAAAGGTGAAGCTGCGAATACAGGGAAAGTGTGACTCTGGATACAGGGAAAGGGTGACTCTGGATACAGGGAAAGGGTGACTCTGGATACAGGGAAAGGGTGACTCTGGATACAGGGAAAGGGTGACTCTGGATACAGGGAAAGGGTGACTCTGGATACAGGGAAAGGGTGACTCTGGATACAGGGAAAGGGTGACTCTGGATACAGGGAAAGGGTGACTCTGGATACAGGGAAAGTGTGACTCTGGATACAGGGAAAGTGTGACTTCTCTGGATACAGGGAAAGTGTGACTTCTCTGGATACAGGGAAAGTGTGACTTCTCTGGATACAGGGAAAGGGTGACTCTGGATACAGGGAAAGGGTGACTTCTCTGGATACAGGGAAAGTGTGACTCTGGATACAGGGAAAGGGTGACTCTGGATACAGGGAAAGGGTGACTCTGGATACAGGGAAAGTGTGACTCTGGATACAGGGAAAGTGTGACTTCTCTGGATACAGGGAAAGTGTGACTTCTCTGGATACAGGGAAAGTGTGACTTCTCTGGATACAGGGAAAGGGTGACTTCTCTGGATACAGGGAAAGGGTGACTCTGGATACAGGGAAAGGGTGACTTCTCTGGATACAGGGAAAGTGTGACTTCTCTGGATACAGGGAAAGTGTGACTTCTCTGGATACAGGGAAAGTGTGACTTCTCTGGATACAGGGAAAGTGTGACTTCTCTGGATACAGGGAAAGTGTGACTTCTCTGGATACAGGTAAAGTGTGACTTCTCTGGATATAAGGGAACAGATGTGACAAGAGGGAAGGATCTCTGGGATATCTCTCTCCCAGGCTATACAGAAAAATCCTTAGTTACCCAACGCTTTAATCCAGCCTAACTATGATTTATGTTGTGTGTTCATTTAATGTAGACTTTATAATGCAGTCTTAGGCCGCGCTTATACAGCCGGAGAGGGCGACGCGACCAATGCCGTCGTGATAGTTGTAATTTGTTGTTTGGAGATGTCGCTGGCTACAAGGCCAGTGACGTCAGCAAAGGGGAAGGCAGACGGGCGGAGAAGCTCCCTGATTGGCTTATAGCCAGTCACATGTGGAGACAGTCTCTTCAAAAATGAAATACCACTGGCTACCGGATTTTTGGTAGCGCTGTCACGTCCACTATAAGCGACGGCGACAATGCATTTGTTTTGACGTGCCGTCCCCGGCACTATAAGCGCAGCCTTATTCCCCAACTGTTGACTTTTTACATTCTTTAAGCAGCAATATTGGCTGTTAGTTTGGTCATTTGCTGTGGCTTCCTATTTGCCCACATGATGTCTGAGATTATAATCCAGCATGGATCATGGGGTCCTTGGAGCTGAAGATGTGGTTAATCTCTGGGGGCTCCCTGGATCCCATCCTATAAAAAAAAAAATATACGATAAATTCGGTACTGGGGGAGGCAGGATTGGTGCTTTAAAGATGAATAAATGATTGATATTTTTGGGGTGGTTATTGTGATTTTTATGGCAGTTGCTGGCTGTTTTATTTTTGAGAACACGGTCCAAAGATACCATAAACAGGTCTCCACAGAGGGGTTAAGCAGATATGAAGGGTACATAAACATTCAGCGTTGTCTCATACTGCAGTGTGCGACGCATGAATGTGCTTCAAATGGGGTCTTGAAAATGTATTCATCAAAAAGTCACATGGACTTTTCATTAAAACTGTTAGCATGGTTTTTCTATACGAGTTTGCTCTGTTACAGACCACTGTGTGTGTACTGTTAGCAGCTGCATGCTGTCGAAAAGAAAAGAGCGGGTTCATCAGTAGTTGCATTATTTAAGTAATAATCCCCGAAGAACAGGGCATTACTGGCCAATAATGCCCTGATTGGAAGAGTTGAAAGCCCGAGGTGAAGCCGAGGGACTTTAACCCAGCCAGGGCATTATTGGCCAGTAATGCCCTGTTCTGAGGGGAGTATTACTATTGAAACAATAGTTGATGGATCGTGTCAAAGAGGTGCGATCCACACAGAAAATCCCATTGAATAGGCGCACAACAGACCAGAATATTATAGTATAATTATTCTTGAGATGGTCAAGACCGAATTGCAAAAGAACAGTTAAAAGGAAAACTTTATTAATAATGACACGATCCATCAACAATTATTTAAATTTCTGTGCACCTCCAAGGCAGCACACAGTACCTTCATTTGGAGTTTGAGTGAAGTTCCACATTTTTTGAGTATTACTATTATAGTCTAAATGTAGGCTTTTTTCATAAATAATAGACACTTTTGTATAGTTATATAGATTTTGTTTATTAAAATAAAATGGTAAATACATTAAAGCACCTCTATATACGCTTGCACTGCAGCTATCTATAGCCACACACCGCCGCCTCCGTGTGCACACACGCACACACGCACACACACCCCCCTACACCAACATTGCAGCTCCACACACTGCAGCTCCACACACACTGCAGCCCCCCACACACACACACACTGCAGCTCCACACACACACCCCTACACCAACATTGCAGCTACACACACTGCAGCCCCACACACACACACACACACACACTGCAGCTACACACACACACTGCAGCTACACACACACACACACACACACACTGCAGCTACACACACACACACACACACACACACTGCAGCTACACACACACACACACGCACACTGCAGCTACACACACACACACACACACTGCAGCTACACACACACACACACTGCAGCTACATACACGCACACTGCAGCTACACACACACGCACACACTGCAGCTACACACACACTGCAGCTACACACACACACACACTGCAGCTACACACACACACACACTGCAGCTACACACACACACGCACACTGCAGCTACACACACACACACTGCAGCTACACACACACACTGCAGCTACATACACGCACACTGCAGCTACACACACACGCACACACACACGCACACACTGCAGCTACACACACACACACACACACTGCAGCTACACACACACACACACGCACACTGCAGCTACACACACACACACACACAAACACACACACACACACTGCAGCTACACACACACACACACACACACACACACACACACACTGCAGCTACACGCACACTGCAACTACACACACACACACACACACACTGCAGCTACACACACACACACACACACACAAACTGCAGCTACACACACAAACTCTGCAGCTACATATATACACACACACACACACACACACATAAATTGCAGCTACAAACAAACTGCAGACAGCCACTTACTTTGCAGCTACACAAACACTCTCTAGCTCCTCAACTCAAAATTAAGCTGTGTTCAAGGAGGGAGTGGGAGGAGTTACTGCCTGCTGCTGCTATCTGGCCAATCCCCTGCCCTGTCTCAGAGCTGATCTGACAAAAGGAAAAGCTGATTGGCTGGAAATAAACACATTGGAAATAAACACATTGCAAGCTGTAAACATTGTGGGCATTACTGAATGAATAATGCCCGGAATTTTAACCAATCAGAGAGCAGGGATTTCAATAATGCCTGGAATTTTACAGCTTTAGCCTATAATAGTTCATAACTACTTTGCCTTCTAATGGGGCACAACCAATCCAGCTCTGTCCTGTCCAGTTTTGTGGTAAGTGGCCCTTCGCATTTATTTTACCAGTTCAATATGATAACTATTTACGTGTATAACTGAACTGGGACATTAATGCAAGTAAACATTGGTAAAAGTATGCAATGGCAAGTTGGAAATTAGAAGTTAAATACATTTCAGGTTTTGTAGTGGAAAAAATGCTCATGCCATGCCCTCCTTTAACTTGTTTTATTTTTTCTCTCGCTAGTACACATTATATTTAGAATATACTGCGTTTGATACATTAGAGGGTTTTAAGAAGCTTGGCATTGGGTTTAGGTTTTAATCCCTTCTTGCAAAGCAACATCTGGTAATTGGTATGGGTTTATGACTCAGTTCATAAAGTCATGCGTCTCTGTGTGGGGATAAAGCACTGGTTATTGGATATACCGCGATCATGTGTCATAGCTGGAGACTTTGTTGTAGGCACAAGCAGCATTTTTGAAGTATAAATTGGACAAAAAGTTGATGCTCAAGCTTTGAAAGATTTTGTGGAGTCTTCTGAAAAAATGAACTTGGGCGCAAAAAAAGCACCATAGATCCATGCTAGTCACTTAAAGGCTCGGTCACATCTTCTAGGTCCAAATATGTTGTTTTTCTTTTCAAAGTTAACTTTTCCTTTTTAATCATCATATATTTTAGTAACCTATTTCTTTGTTGGAGAATTATTGATGCAAAAATAATATTCGTAATCCCTTAAAGCAGCAATCTTTATTTTTTGAGTTCTAGGATTGAAACAGGGGGTCTCCGGAGCTGAATGCATTAATCTCCGCTCTAGAGACCCCCTGCTTCAAACCTATAACTAAAAAAAAAAACACAGTAGGATTGCAAATGACCATCACTAGAAATGATATTAGACCTGCTGTGTACCTCTGCAATGCTCACTGCACACGTGGGAATGCTTTACTGTAGCATTTTGTCATTTTAAGTTATGAGCTTCTGATTAAAGCAGCATTTCTTGTTGTATGGTACAGTACATGTTGGCTTTTATGTTCTATATTAATGCACATTGCCTTTCAGGAAGAAGAATGCCCACAGTTTTATGAACCTGATCCTTCCATAATTCCCATGCAGCAAGAAACCATGATCACGTTCACTGGAAAGAATCTTGGTACTTTTGCGGTAAATGTTGTTTTTTTTTTTCTCCCCCCCCCCCTTTCTTTCTTTAATGCATACAAGGAAAGGAAATATATGTAATCGTCAAAATGGTGCAACAGTACTAAAAGTTACATAATTAAGAACATGTTTAACAGTTAAATCATTCACTCAATTTCTGGGTCCATGTGTTGCGTCCATGTTTGATTACCTTCACTTCTATACAATTAGAAGTGATTTGCATACTGATGTGGATACACGCCAGCAGATCTGTTGACACCGCAGCTTTTTCAACCTATCTTGATTTCCCCATAGAAGTGGAAGAAACTTTGTTAGGGAAAATCTGCTGAATTTCATTATTGATTGTTTGAACACTGCTCATTTCCAGAGAATGCTCATCTTTGTTCTTGATCCTTCTCTGATGGCCGAATCATTCTGTTGTACAAATTTTCAGGTTTAATGCATAGAAATTGGTACACTAAGTAACATGGTACGAGTAGAATACAGGCATACTCCGGTTTAAGGACACTCGCTTTAAGTACACTCACGAGTAAGGACATATCGCCCAATAGGCAAACGGCAGCTCACGCATGCGCCTGTCAGCACGTCCTGAACAGCAATACCGGCTCCCTACCTGTGCGAAAGCGGGGAGACTATAGAGCCTGTTACAAATGCGTTATTTACATTAGTTATGCACGTATATGACGATTGCAGCACAGTACATGCATCGATAAGTGGGGAAAAAGGAAGTGCTTCACTTTAAGTACATTTTGCTTTACACACATGCTCCAGTCCCATTGCGTACGTTAATGCGGGGTATGCCTGTAATGTGTTTGGGTTTAGCAGAGTTATAGTCTTCTTAGAGCAGTTATTCTCAACCTGCGATTTGTCAGCAAGATTGGGGACATTTAGTGACCAGTGTAATATACGGAGGGAGGGAAGAATAAAGTATTTTCTTATAAAAAAAATAAAAGTTTAAATTCTAAAGCAAAACTGCACAAGGGAAAGCAAAGTTAAGGTTAGCCATTGCTTTATCTAAGTATATTACAAATAATTGCCGGGGGGTTATCACTGTGCAAAAGAGATGCTTCAACTCTTTCACTGCCAGACTATTACCTTGCCAATGGTGAGCATTATACCTATACAGAGCTAGAGCAGTGTGGGAAATCTGAACGGTAAATATCCAGCTCACTGCTATTTCATTATAAAACCATTATGCTATCATAAATATGTGAATATTGGTATTTCAAACTGGGAAGTTAAACACCGTTATTAAACATGCATTACTTCTCAAAATGTTGTCCTTAAAATAACCTGTGCTATAAGAGAAGCAGGTCTGGTCCCTGATGCATTATCTCTCTGTTTGGCTCAGTAATTGGGTCTTTCCCCGAGCTAGTTATTTAAATTGATGTGCCTTCATTTAACGTACAAGGCTGTAAACATGTTCTTTGTTTTCCCCTTTATGCAGGGTCAAACCTATAAGGCTGGCAATGATGAATTCAAGTTCATCACTCCAGTGAAGCAACACGGAGACACTTTCTCAATCAGCATCCCAAAGGTACTTATGCTGTCAGACTATTATCTTTTTTTATTTCAAATGTTTTTATTGTTTTTTTTTGTGGTATCACATCAAGACTTTGAAACAGGAAGAACAATGTACATAAATTTCATCCGAACAATAGAACTATCTTTTTTGATATTTAAATATATATTCTGGACATAAGGTCTTAAGATATTTCATTAAAGCCAACCTAAACTCCATCTTAACTTTAGAACATTTAAATACTTCTGGGCCTCCAATCGGGAGGCAGCTACCTTCAAAGTCTTCAAGTGCTTTATTACTTGAATGGGGTGAAAAAGAATAGAAGAAGAGATGGTGGGGAGAGGACGAGCTCCTTCCCTTGTCTCCCTCCCCCTCCTCCCTTCTTTGACTATTATCTTTTAAAGAAAAAGAGAAAGGATTTTGTCTATAGGAATTGATAAAAGTTCAATCTGTTCCTCAAAGTCACTGATCTGTGCATGTATTTGTGTTACATACAATGCGTTACAAATGTGTCCTCTAAATGGGAGAAGCCCATCCATATTACTAACCTGAATCCAGACAGTGGCATGTTGAATAGTCATCTCCGCTTTTTGCTGATAAGACTGTTTGAGTTTTAGACTGTGCACGTACATGTTCATTTCTCCTTTTCTTTGTGAAGTACATGCGAGACTGTCGTTACCAGATAAGGTTAGAAATAAAAAAAAATGTCATTCAAAAAAATGTTGCTATTTTTTTTTTCGTGACGGTTTTTTTTTCAAAGGAATTCAGTAAGTGAGATTGTTATTGGCTCTTTGCAAAGAATTGGATTACCTTGATTATTTCCTTTGTGGCACTGCCCCGCTAAAGAAAATGTGCATTTTGGAACATATTCTTTCAGCTTCCATTAAACTAAGCAGTGTATACAATTATTTGTGTATTAAGTAATAATAAATACGTATATGTGCTATTCACGTAATGCACGGAATATGATTAGGAGACGCGTTTCCATTACGTTGCTGGAGTATGCTCCGGTTTCAGGACGCTTTAAGTACTGTAAAGGTAAAGTAACACTAATGTACTATACGTCTAAGTCCATCTATAGAGCGGGAACCTGCTGTAAACACCATGGTAAATGCTCGAAAAAGTCAATACGGTCTTATGTTTTGTTGGAAGTACAAGGGGGAGTAAGGGGAAATGGATACAATTATAAAACAACGTTAAAAATGATATCCAATATCAAATAAATATAAAGTGCATAATAAAAAAATGAATGATATAAAAGGAACAGGGAGGGATTTTGGGATACGCTTCTGAGAAATGCATTTAGGTGATGCCGCCTATTTTCTCTTTCTTAGTCATAGTAATAACTAGAGCTCGCGATCCGCTATTCACTTTCCTCATAGAGTTATTACAGTATACAGTACTATGCTTTAATCATCTGAAAGATTCTGTGACCGCAACATGTATTTGCATCAGGAACAGCCCAATAGATTAAAACAGCACTTTGCCACAGCCAAGTTTGGGGGGGAAAGAGCCGCTCATCAGATAAGGGGACACGAGGCCGTGTACTATTTTGATTTACGAGGCTGTTACAAAAGCTTTTTGGAATTCCGAAAGTTTAACTTTTTTGCGCATTTCCAGCGATCTGCTCTATCTTCCTTCTCTGAGGTTGTACAAAGAGATACAGGTCGCCTCTTTAGGCTTAACCCTTTAAGTGCCGGAGGGGACGCAGCCCCAGTGTGTCACAATTTTGGGATCACTCCCGTTCGCGATGCCACTGGTGACACTAACACAAGAGGGGTCCTCTTCATTTCCTCTTCCATTCAGATCACATTCAGCACTTGAACGCGGTCTCCCTTGTTATACGAGCAAAAAGCCCATAGCGTAGCTACTACTTCATAAGGCCCCTGGCGTGGCACACCTCAAGACGTCGTGGCTATGTCATCGTGTGGTACTCAAAGGGTTAATAGCATCCAGCCGGTAAAATGTTTTGGTTTGACTCGATTTTTCCTGAAACATATTAAGTGTGCAGCGTTTTTCTCCTATAGTTTGCCGGTTTATTTCCCAGTGCTTTTCCCAGGTTTCATGGTATCGGTGACGAGTGATGTTGCTGGGTGTTTGTGAAAGCATGCCGCTGCGCAGCAGGGTATCGGGATTAAAAAAAGTTACGTTGATTGATTTGAGTCTTTCTCCGTTACAATACGGATAAAAAAATACTAGTTGTTAGCAGATAAAATCAGAACATTGGATGTCACTACTACGTTTATTAATGACCCTAATATTTATAGGTGCAAGTTTTCTGGGGAGCTCCCCTTTCATTCCCCTTTTTCATACCCCTTTTGCTGCCTCCAATGGTAAAAGGGGCTAAGACCGATTTTACCGTTGTGGTTTAACTTTTCTTTTTGTTAACAAAGTCTTTGATGTCGGACTGTGAAAAAATTAACAGTTATTTTGTTGCTGGAGTTTCAGGTTTATTTCTGGTGACCGTCCCAAATTTCAATGGAAATGCAAAAAAAAAATTAATATATAAAAATAGTGGGGGTTTTTTTGTGTTTTTTTTTTCAAATAAACATACAATAAGCAATATCCTATATTACTCACCTGCCCTCTTTTTGTTGGTGTCAGTTAGGTACACAGTAGCCTGGCTAATTGTAACACAATGGGATCTAGTTGTTCTGCTTCGTTATGCGTGTCCCAACTGTCTCCCTGAAATGACATGTCCCTTATTCTCCTGTCCCACTGTGTTTTTTGAGTTTAGTTTTAGGATTTTCAGAATATGTGTTGGGTCAGAGAAGTGCTCTGTCTTTGTTTCCTATTCCTTATGCCACTGATGTTCATTATTTGAATGAATGCCTGTCCTGTTTCCCTCCACGTTACATGAAAACTGCCTTTGCACTGCTGCCAAGTATCCCCTTTCAGGATGGACATTCCTTCCTTTCAGCTCCAAAAACATTTGGCCAGTTTTCTGGCTCTGACTGTCACAGACGTGATTGTGCTCCGAGAAATTCAGTGAGCCGCTGGTTTATGTCCTTTATTTAATCCTCAAGTGATCCGTCTTTGAACTTTGTGAAATTGGCAGCTCGCAGGAATGTAATGCAGTGAATTTGGCATGTGTCGCATTTTAAAGAATAGCAGGAAAGTATTTGCATTCTGCCTCACTGCCTTTGCTACCAGAAGCACCTGAAATGTGAAGGTAGGTATACCAGGGGTCCTCTACTCCAGTCTTCAAGACCCCCCAACAGGTCAGGCTTTCAGGATATCCCAGCTTCAGCACGTGTCTTTGACTGAGCCCCTGATTTGGCCACCTGTGCTGAAGCAGGGATATCCTGAAAACCTGACCTTTTGCAGGGGGGTCTTGAGGACCTGAGTTGTGCACCCCTGGTGTACACTAATAAATGTATTAACCTCTGCACTGCCTGGCAGTGCAGAAGTTAATGCATTTATTACCGACTGTTCTCGGCTCCTTCAGTACTTTTCGACGTGTATTGTGTTGCCAGCTTCATTTATGGGCTGCAAGTATTTTGCTCAATAGCCGTTTCTTTACTCTTGACCGTAATTCTTGTGTTTTTCTCCCCTCCCAGTTCAGTGTACCAGATAAAGAAACCGAACCTCTGAACATTTACATTAAGATGAATGAAAATAAGATTGATAGCAAACTAAATGGTAGGTATATGTTCAACGACCTAAACCGCGGTGTGGCGAGCATTTAGAGTTTAATTATGATTTTTTTTTTTAATCAAGGGGGACGAGACTGTAGTGGTCGCCAAGTACTGTCAATTACCAAGGTGGTCTGCAACTATTTATTTTGATGTCAGCATGTTTGAAAGTATTGCTTCAAAAAACAAATGCTATGACACCAATACTAGAGACTAGAAGTGCAAAATATTTGGAAATATAGAGATAAGCTATGTGAAGGTTTAAAAGATGTATTCAAAAATAGTTACAATTGTATGTTCTGTTTAAAAATAGTCAATCGCCTACATTTATCCTTGTAAACATACTACTTGCTATAGGTACTGTGGTCCTAAAAGGTATAAAGGATAATATTATAATTGTGGCATGGAAAAAATAGAGAATTTATTGCGTGTATCCTTTCACCTTTTTTGCATGTGGAGTATAGGTTGTTACAGTATATGCCAATGCTCCGGTAATCATATACTGTAGTCTTGCAACGCCATTACATTAAGTGGCAGCTCTGTGTGATTCTAACAGAACTGGGAAATACAAGTATATATATCTGTAGACTGCAAAATGAGCAGGTGTAAAAATAGGAATGACTTTATGTAGCCCAAAATGGATTATTGTCACTCTCCTGTCAAAATAAATATCTATTTAAAACAATGATGCACACACACCCCACACTAATATTATACTCCGTGGAACCTGTATAATAACTTTAATAATAATAATAATAACTTTATATAACGCTTTTCTCCCAATGGGACCAGTAGTCGGGTAACCTAACTCCTGAACTTCGTTCACAGACGTGTTAGCATTCACCCAAACACCCAAAGCAGTGGTGATAGCGTAGTGAAACCCGTACCTTCTCTCCCCCCTTTTTTTCTTTCCACTTTTTTCTTTCCACTTTTTCTATTCTTTTTTTTTTTTTTTTCCCCTTTTGCTTCAGTTTAGTTTTTTCAGGTTTGCATTTTTCAATATCCTTTTATTAAATACTTATTTAGTAGTTTGCATATTGTTACCATGGTTTCTGGTGTCATTGTATGCAGGCATTTCTTGTATAAGGTGGACTATGTCATTTTTTGTGGGAAACAACATTAATATCAACATGTATTTAGATTGTTCAGCATAGTATTTGTGATCTTAATGATATATTTTTGCTGTTACTACAGATCAGACTGGTCCACTGATATATTATCTATCCTTACTATGTATCATCTTGGCGTATGGACAGAATATTCATCGGTTTAATTATTGACGTGCAATATTCGTGTTTAAAATGACACGGATTACAATGATTATACTATTCATTGCCCATTTCGCACAGACACTTGTGTTATACACTTATTTGGTGTGTTATCCTTTGCTTGGAATTGTATCCATATAAACATATGAAATATCTTATGAATAAAATTATTTCTCTATGAGAGATTTATACAAAACAGATAACCACTTGTCTTTTGGATATATACACCTTAAAATTGACTCGCAATATTGCAATCATGTAATTATGTGTTTGCTACATTCCATCATGTGAGTCCATAGTTCAGATCATTTGTAGAATTTACTTTTATAAACATTATAATTAATTTTATATGTGAATTCCTTTTAATTTACAGTGTGTGAACTAACCCATTATGGATGTTATCCTCATATGTTCCACATTGTTTTTATTTCAAAGATTTCTTTCTTTGTTTGTTGACTTCTCTAAATAAAGTTGTTTTGTTTTTAGAATAAGGTTGACGCGGTTGACGTCATCACGTTTTTGTATACGGCGCGAAGCACGGATTCATTTCCGGGTTCGCCGACTATACGTAAACCAAGTGTTTGAGTAGTTACCACACTTTGATAAAGCTCTTGGGAGCGAAACATGTCAGTGTGATCTTCCATCTGCAAATACATGTTTTTTAGTTCACCCTCTTTGACTGATATCTGTTCGTGGTGCAGCGTTTGTTGGCTGTCTGCCGAGTTTGTTCCTGTACTATACTGTAGGGACTCTGGCATGTGTAATTGACATAAGCTGTAATATGCAGTCCTGGACAATCAGAATGAAGATCTTTTTTCAATTGTGAGGAAACTGTAATTTTGACGTCGTTGCTAGAGATGTGCGAACCTGTTGATTCGTCTCGCTGCTATTTCGATCAAACTTTCCAAAAAGTTTGAAACCCCGCAAAATATTTGATCACATTTTTGACGTCAAAAGTTCTAAAGATGAAGCTGGGATTGTTTCAAATTCACTATTTTGCTCTTCTTTTTTTTTTTTTTTAAGCGGCCAATGACAGACCCGCGACTTTAAAAATAAATAAATAAAAGGTGTTCACCCGTTGAAGTAGGAAGCCAAATGCAGGGCCTATTGCCTTTTTAGCGTTAAGCGAACTTTCTCACCGAACCAAAAAGGGTGAAAATCACCAAATTTGCTGAAACGTGAGAAAAGCAGTTACTACTGTATACAGTTTTGTAGCTGGTTGAATAGAAATGAAAACCTACAATGTCACACTGGTGGCAGTGTGTTGAAATACGTTTTGCTTTCTTCTTTGAAAGTAAGTGCCCCATATTACGCTGCGCTTACAGTGCCCGCGACGGTGACGCGACATCGCTCCAAAACAAAACAATGGACTCCGTCGCGAGCGCTTATAGTAAGCTTGACGGAGCGACCAAAAATTTGGAAGCCGGGGAAATTAGATTTTTCAGAGACTGTCGCCACGTGACTGTCTCTGAACCAATCAGTGACCCCGTCGCGGGTGCCGTCATCAGTCGCCAGCACTATAATCGCGGCCTTAGTTCAAAATACCGTAAATTCTAACAGAGCTGACGGCAATTAAGGAGTTTAGATATGTTTGGCTCTCAATTAAAATAGCCCAAGTCATTACCAAACTTGTTTCTGTTGCTGCAGTAGCACCCTAAAAATATTTCCCTTATACCGATATTCCGCGTAGCAGAGGAGGCCAGGAGGGACTGAGGTAATTAAATACATAAGCCAGCAACATGGAGTTTCCGAAATAGCGATCTCCTTAAAAAAAAAAAAATAAAAAAAAATTCCCCACATGTTTTCCCCATAAATGTGCAATAAAGGAAATCTTATTCTTCCCTTTCTTCGCTGTATTTTGGTTTGCAACCATTTGAAATGTCATGTGATGCAACCTGTAAGGCGAGAGGATAGTCAGCTGACTGCACAGAACCGTTCTCAGGCCTGGATTCCATTTCTCCAACTTCCTGGGAAAGTGGGGTTTTAGGAAAAAGACGGTGTGTTTATTAATTAAATGTAGCATGGAAATACGAATCATTTCTAGTAGTTCACGATGACTCTTGAGTAGCAGTCAGTACAGAGTGTCTTTCATTTCTTGAACCAGAATCTAATGAACAGTGTAAGTGTGCCAGTTAATGGTGATCATTTGCAATGTTTTACTTCACGTATTGTACATGGGCCACAGTCAGTGCAGATAATGCCAGTGATGGCTATATATGTGTTGAAGTGATAGTTGTATCTATGTATTGATATTTTTAACTCCTTGCAGACCACTCCAGCACTGAAAGAGGTGAATATTTAACCAGCTGCTGATTGCTGGAGAAATATCACTCCTAGCACATGCCCTAGTGCAGGGGTAGCCAACTCCAGTTCACAAGAGCTACCAACAGGTCAGGTTTTCAGGATATCCCTGCTTCAGCACTGGTAGCTCAATCAGTAACCCTGCTTCAGCACAAGTGACACTGATTGAGCCGCCTGTGCTGAAGCGGAGGTGTTCTGGAAACCTGACCTGTTGGTAGCTCTTGGGAACTGGTGTTGGCTACCCCTGCCCTAGTTGTACGGTTACATGTTAAAAAGATGCCAAGAAGATTGCTAATAATGCTTTTCTTTCTTTTTTTGTTGTTCCTAGTGAATCTGTATAACTGCTTTTACGGACGAAGTGATTGCAGCTTGTGCCTTGCCGCTGACCCTAAATACCACTGTGTCTGGTGTAACGACAAATGTGTTTACAAGGATATGTGCACTAGCGGCTCTGAAACAGAATGTCCCGCGCCTGTCATCACAGATGTAAGAAGGCGCTGCAGCTTTGCTCCAAATGCCCGTTGTCTATTACAGGATTCCCCCAAATCCTTGTCGTCCTCTGTGTGACTATCTCCGTACTTAATCAGTTCCATGCTGACATTTTCACTAGTCCGCCGCCTAAAAAAAAGTTTTCATTTGGTCCAAAAATGTATTTGCTTTTATGACCTTTCTCAAAATCTACTGAACATGCCTCAAGCCCCTCCCTCTGCCAGGGATACCTTCCGCAGGACCCCTCTCTCTGCCAGGGATACCTTCCGCAGGACCCCTCTCTCTGCCAGGGATACCTTCCGCAGGACCCCTCTCTCTGCCAGGGATACCTTCCGCAGGACCCCTCTCTCTGCCAGGGATACCTTCTGCAGGACCCCTCTCTCTGCCAGGGATACCCTCTGCAGGACCCCTCTCTCTGTCAGGGATACCTTCCGCAGGACCCCTCTCTCTGCCAGGGATACCCTCTGCAGGACCCCTCTCTCTGTCAGGGATACCTTCCGCAGGACCCCTCTGACGGCAAATAGTTTTTGAATGTTGGCATAGAGCTTAATTCTCAAACTGTAAGCTGCAAAAAGGTTTTTGCTACTGAATGTCCTTCCAAATAGCTATATATCCGTAAATACAACACTATGCTCAGATGCAGCTTTATTTTACCTACTGATAATGCAGAACTCAGTTTCCATAGGACTTAAGCAGCAATCCAAGCTCTCTTCCCTCCCCCCCCCCCCCCCCCAGAGATACTTGCCTTAGCCATAGGTGCCTGTAGCCACTCTGCTTGGCTATCAGGGATCACGCGCCTGTTCAAAGCTCCCATGTCCTGTTGGCCAATAGGAAGCTGTGACGTCACCAAGTTCGGCTTCCTATTGGCTCGCATGACATGGGAGCTTTACGCTTTAAAGCACAGCTAGCTCAGCCAGGGTGGCTAACGACACCTGAGGTAAGTATCTCCGGAAGCAGGGGGTCCCCGGAGCTGAAATGAATCGGGTTCAGCCCCAGGAACCCCTGCTTTTAACCCTGGATAATTTTTTAAAAAAAATAGATTTTTAAATAAAAAGTAAGGTGTTTGCATTGCGCGTTAATGGCAGTGATAACACAGAATATCACACACATTCCAGCATAATGCCCCAGCCGGAGCAATATCCTTTGATACATCTGTATAAATACAACTGTTTGTTTGTCTGCTTTCCCTGTTTTATTTTTCTGGAGGCAGCATTGCAGTTTTTGCTTTAGCCTGGAACAAATCGATACAATTGCCTGCTGATAGCTGAAAGAACAAGGACTGCTGAGCCTTTCCTCTAACAGTGCCCCAATGTAACTGTGCTCAAGTGCTATGTAAATAATCTCCCCTTCCCTGGCAACTTCTACTCGGACATGTTTTTCTTATCTCAATGCAGTGGTTGCCCTTTTACCCGCTCAGTAATGCTCAAAACTATGTGTGGCATTTATCTGATTAACGTTTGGGAGTGATCTTGCAGGTCAATGAAGCTGGGGATGAAGAAGCTTGAGATCTTCTGAAAATGGTGTACTTTGTCCTTGGGTGGCGGTGTCAGATTTTCCCATCTCGGTGTGTCCAGTGCATGAGTTCTGAGATTAGAAATCCTGGCTACGTTGTTAACCAGAGATCTCTGTTCCTAGGTATCTGGCACATTCATTTTTTAGGACAACGGGTGCTTTGTGTACAGCTCATGTATCAAGCATTTCAGCCCAGTTCTAGGAGAGCGTTAAGTCATTGTATACCATAAAGCCCATTCTCTTGATCGATGTGGGAATTTATTAAATCTGGACCTACCGCTGACTTAAAGGGTTACTCTTTGTTTCACTTTTGACATTGGCATCTGCTTCACTATTGACATTCTACTGATATTTGTCACTTAAATACGATCATGGCACATGTAATAAAAAACATTATCTATAATTAAGACATAGGTCAGGATTCATTTTCTCTTTTTTTTTCCAGATGGGTTGTTCTGGCGTACGTTAGTATAGATGATTTTATAACGCTGTGCTTGGGGTCCAAAGAATCACATCGCGTTATAAGCGGATCGCGTTAGAAGTAATGTACAATTGTATGCATTGTACAATAAAGTATTTAAGATGCCAATAATCGTGTTGTAAAGTATTCATAAATACGAATATTGGGAGCCACGCTTGCAACACCTTATAAGCGGATTTGCGTTGTAACAAATCGCGTTATGATGGGGTTGAGGTGTATTTGATATTTTTCGAAGGCCTACCACGGGTTGTTAATGAATATTTTATTCTCATTTTTTTATTTTCATTTATTAATTGTGTTGTATATGGGGCTTATAATGTCATGGTGTTTTATACCCTGGTTACACTTACAATATGTACACATTGTGAAGCGGCAATCCTGACCGGAGCTGATCTGCACTATTGTGAGCTCTGGGGACCGCCTGCTTCCCGGGATACAGTCGTTTTAATTGCCGGTGTTATTGCGCTAAATGCAAAGATGGCCACGGATTGGCCAATTGTTACAGTTTTAGTTGCCATACTCTCGTTCGGACATGTACAGTAAAACTAAACTGGCAACTAGAACTGCAACTATCAAGAACCCGGGAGGTCCTCAGAGCAAACAAATAAAGTGCTTCAGCTCCTAAGCCCCCCGATTTTGTTATTTAAGAAAAACAAAAAGTAGGTGGGTATTCTGCTTTCGGCTCATTTAGGTGATGCCAAGTATAGAGACTGCAGAGCAATTCTTACATGCCTCCTTGTTTATCTCGCCTGCCTTTTTGTGTCTTTAGTTTGAGCCAAAAGCAGCACCATTGAACGGAGGGATTCTTCTGACTATAAAAGGATCAAATTTGGGAATAGGACCACAGGACGTGGAACATATCTCTGTTGCAGGAGTTGAATGTAAATTCAAGTCAGAGTTTTACTCTGTTTCTACTAGGTAAATATGTCCGTAGTTTTATTACCTGGCGTACTTGCTGTATGGGAAATAAGAACATGTAAGAGTAATTGGTTATTTTATTATGTGTTTTCATATCTTGTTCAAAGGCTGATTAAGATGTTCATAAAAATGAAAAACAACTGTGGTAGATTTCTCTGTGAGTCTTTTTTTTCTATTCTCCTGCCTACCAAGGAAAGCTTTCAGATAATCGGTCTGCACCCAGTCACCCACTGACTAAAAACTCCTGTATATGTGCACAGCATTTAGTGCACACATACCCAAAACAGATGCGGACACATTAAAAAGATTGCATTAACAAAAAATGTTTTTAAAAGCAAGCAGCCTTGAATATTTAGTGCAGGCTCACGAAAGTTACAATCACAGCAGCACTGGCAGCGCTGTGTGTGAACTTGACTCACAGTCCAATCACTGCCGTTGGGTTGTGCAACTCGCTGTCTGAAGTCTTACACAGTGGTAGGCAACAGGATTTACTTCAAGAGCCGCACTTTGGGCCCTCGAGTCCTCAACAGGGCAGCACGTTATATGTGTGTGATAGTGCACAGGCAGAAGGGATCTTGCAGCCCTGGGTAGGAGCTTCTCCATGCTCCGGTGAGCTGCATAATGCTTCAGTGCTGATGAATGCTGTCCTGCTGCTCTTCTTACACAGGGAACTAGTGATTAAAAGAGTGGGCAAGTATAGCTTTTACCAGTTAACTGTCAGCTGGGCAGGGGGGGGGGGGAAGCTACAATCCTCACCAGCGACACCCGCTTCCTCTGCACTGGGGAGAGAGGGAGACCGGGCTGCTGGGGCGGTCAGAGGATGGGGGGCGCAGGTGTAGCCCCCAAGGGCCACAAATTACCCACCAATGTATAACAGACTTGTCAGTTATGTAGGAGGTAAGTTCTGGCAAGAACACCTAAAAGGATTCTAGTCCGATACATTTTCAAGAACCGAATTCTGGAGACCGGATAATCCTATTTGCATGTGCAGTGTTAATACTTCATTTGGAAAGCATAACGTTGTAGCTTTTTCCACCTTTAGAATGGGGTGGAAAATCCCTGTCTGTCACTGGTCCTTCAGTAGTGTTAATTAGCTAGATGTTCTTCGCTAGAAATACTGGATAAGTAGGCCTATAATAATGTACATCCTAAGGCATTATGGAAGCCCCAGCTATTGCTTCAATTAAACAATTTTCCTACCTTCAGTATTATCTTGCTATTATGCATTTTAAAAAGGAAATCTTACATTTATTTAAATTTTTATATGGTCTTCCGTATTTTTATGCTTTCCCAAAAAAAATTATTCCTTTTTTTTTTTAAGCTGTCACAAAATCTTTTTAAAGTAGGTATTATTTTCTCCCATAGAAAACAATGCTAACCATTGATGAGATGGCTCATACGGGCACATTACACGGAGTGCTTTTTTTAAAACTGCTTTGATTTCTTGTCTATTAGGGGATGGGAATGTTGAAGGGATTGCACCTTTAATTATTTATTTTAATTTTTACATTTACTTATTTTTATACTTTGAAAAAACTGACGTGTGCTGATAAAAGTAATTGGTAACTTGCTTTTTCTGCCTATAGGGTTGTGTGTGAAGTTGGGCAAGTGATGTTTGCTACTACAGACAAAATCCAAGGCAATATTGATATATCGATAAAAGGGAAACAAGGCACATCCCCACACCATCTTCTTTTTACATACCAGGTGAGTGTATCGTTTGCATGTGCAGTCTCAGCCTTCTTATATTCCAATTCAAGTTTAGAACTTGGCCAATATTAAAACTGGTGCAGCATTGCGTTCACCTCATTGCACATTTTGTTTCCTTTTTGCTGTTAGTCTCAACATTTGATGACACAGTATTCCATGGTATTTCTATGGGTTATAGCAGGGGTTCTCACCTCCCAGTCCTCAAGACCCCCCCAACAGGTCAAAGACTGAGCCACTGATTAAAGCCACCAGTGCTGAAACTGTATTCGCCTTAAAAACTGACCTGTTCGGGGGGTCTTGAGGACTGGAGTTTAGAAGCCCTGGGTTATAGGGCAGTCACTGTGGGCATGTCAGGCTGTTATTCTTGTAGCCTTCAAGCTATATTCAATGGTGATTGAAGCAGAGTTATTGAGCATTGCTATAAAATGCAGCATATCCATTTTCTCGAGGTTTACACCAAACAGGAATTATTGCTTTGGGGCAACAAAATGGATTCAGCACATGTATGTTTTAATTGATGTCTTGAGAGTTTCCCTTCTGTTTATACATTTCTGTGCACATCACATTTAATAAATGGCTGGTCAATTATAACTACATTAAATAGTTTTTACGCAGTTAATAAAGTTGGGGAGAGCTGTGTTAAAGGTGCTGGTCTTGACTACAAAGCTGTTAATTGCATTCATGCTTCAAGACATCACTTTGCGTTCATCTGCCTGCTTCACAGGATCATCTGATCTCCCAGTGCCTGAAAATAAGAGCAACTCATTACAACTCTTTCTTGGTAAAAAATCTTTATTAAATTGCTTTAAAAAACAACAAACCCATTCAAATGAAACAAATAATCTTGCCACACTTATTTTGTCATGGTGGTCTGCTTCTCAGGAACCTAAAATGCATAATTAGGCAACAATTAAAAAATAAGGGAAAGATTATTCTGCTGAGAGTTTACTATTTTAGCTGCCTTTAAACTCAATTTTGGTGTAAAACACCAGCAGATGAACAATTCCGAATCACATCTGGGAACATTAATCAGTTTCTGTCTCCAGACAACACAGGGAGAAGTGACGCCTTAAGAGGCAGCAGGGATGATCTGTGATTACAAAGTTTCAGGTGCAATGATTCTTCCCCAGCTTCCTTCATTACTAGAGGCAATGCAAATGAGTATGTGAGTTGCACACTGATGCTAACACTCCTGCAGCAGTTTCCTACGATCTGAGCTCTGTTTCTCCTTGGTGTCAGAGGATACTGTCAGCTTCAGATGGTGGTACCAGCACGCTGTCGACTTTTCTTGGCTCTCTTCCCAATACACACAGGAAGTGTGGAGTTTCGGATGCTCTCTGGCACGGTGTCTGCAGATCAAAGCTGACATCTGCCCTTTCCGGATTGCTCAAAACTTCTGCTTAGCTCTTTTTCTTTTTTTTTTCCTGTATTGGATCCGATAGTGCCCTTGTTAACTCATTTGAAAATTCTCAAATAGTACAGAATGTACTATTTGTTCTGTATAAAAGGGATACATTAACTTGTGAGTTGCCGTGTCTTTGCTACAGTGAAAGTGGTAACGTCCCACGTTGCTGGCCAGAAAACCTTTTATATCAATTCTGTCCATTTTCATAGTGTGCTGCTGCAATAGCTCTCAGAATACATGGAAATGTCGATATAAAAACATTTTGTGGAGCTGGTTTCTCAGTAACGTCTACACTATAAGCCATAAAAGGGGTATGTGTTGCTGAGTCTGTGATATTTGCTGCTGTGCAAGTTTTGTCATTTGCAAGCTTGAAATTCATATCTTTATCTATTGCAATGGTGACTGAAGCTGTGTGAACTGTTTGTTTTATTTGCAATTTGCTATAATCCATATGTTTGTTTTTAGTATATGTTCTTTATGTATATTTACTACAATACATGTTTTTTGTGAAAAGTTTATTGAAAATGTATATTACCAATTTTAGCCATCTGTACTGCTTTACTATTTGTTTTATAATTTAGGACATAACATAGAGTTTTTCACATTTTAGCCTGAAAAGCAAAGTGGCAGTTCAGTGGGAATATTTATTTTATTTCTAAAATATTTTACCTGGAATAAAATACATTGTTACCTCTCATTTTCAAGTATGTCCGGAGCACAAAATAAAGTTAACATTATATGTTACAGTTACAAACATGTTTAAAGTAGGCAGCAGTCAAAGTCTTGAAGGTACTTAGACAGGAAGCGGATTTGGGGGACTAGTAAATAGTCCCAGCACCGGAGTGATCGAGGAGGAAGAGCAAGCAGATTATTTATTGAACGTTGGGACTATATAAGCAGGTTTCTGGAGGTCTAAGGAGATCTGGAGGTCTAAGGAGATCTGGAGATCTAAGGGGATAAGTGCTATGTACAATAGGGGTGAGAAACCGGCTCAGATAATTGGGCAACTTGTCCCTAAAATGGCAAGAAAGGAAAGATGTCCGTTGTGTCTGGATTCAAGTGATAAAGTAATGGCTTAATTGTCTCTTTCAGGAACCAGAACCTTTGGCAGTAAACCCAACTGAAGGCTTGATGGCTGGTGGTAATTACCTTACGATTACTGGTAACAACCTCAGGACAGGATCCATGAGCGATATCAAAGTGACTCTCAATGGCATATCCTGTACTGTGTACGTACCTTTATAAGTATTCAGTGTTCCAAAAACATTATAAGGTCTGAAACCAGAGTGAGAAGGCAATTCTTAAACTGCCCACAAGCTAAATGGTGAAATTCTTGGTAGAGGATTAGGGTGATTTCACCTAACTATTTAATTGCCTGTTGGGAAAATCACAGAAAAATCAGTAATGGGTTGTGGACAAAAAATGTTTTTAATGGAATGTCTTGATAATATATTATTCTTATACAGTGCTCACAATGTACATAGAATTGGGCTGGCACAATGAGTCTCTGCCCAGAAGAGCTTACAATTTACATTTTGGTACCTGAGGCACCGAGAGCTATAGTGACTTCCACAAAGTTACAAGGAGAGCTGATCAAGGAATGTGAATCAGGCTCACCTGCTCCAAAGGAGGTGACATTACCACGAAGCAGACACTGTCTCCAGATATACAACAATTGAGAAACCTGTCCTGATAGCCACTGGCAGCAGGGGGGGGGTGGGGGAGGAGAGGAGATCTGGGACAAGTGTCCTGGGCCCCTTGGCTCTAGGGGACTGGGATCCCAATTTCCTGCAGTCTGCCACCTGGGCTTCCATGCACTGCGTGGCCCGAGGTCCACTCTGCTACAGGACCCTTCCCAAGTAAGCTATCCGGCACCGGAAGTCCAGCGTGTTCAGAAGTCTGGTTTCCCCCTCACCCCCTTCACCCAGTTCTCCTGGAAAAGCTGTCAGCAGGCCTGTGATAGACTGATAATTGCATAGAGAGAGCTTTATAGTCACTGCCCCATTCAGTATTCAGATGTGTGGCCACCGCTTTTAGTCCGTTAACCAATCTTTAATACAGCACTGTTATTTAAACATAAATATCAGCACTTATTCTTCAGTACTAGCCCTTTACATTTCATTGTGTGGCTGAAACCTTGGTGTAGTGGATAGTCTATAAAAGACTGATAATTAGTCCCTTCTGTACTGCAGCAGTTGCCAAAAGTTAACAGCAGAGTTAATATATTTATTTGGAAGTGAGTTTCATCATAGCTGTTGAATTGTATTTAGGTATCTGTACCTTAAAGAGAATATCTATAGATACTCATCTCAAAACGATTGATTTGTATAGGAATTAGAAGAGATTTATGGGGAGGGGGGGTGGCAAAGAAAATAATTAACTCTAAATCCTAACCTAAATTTGGTGCCCAAGACACAGGCAGATACAATGGAACTCTGATTTAACTTCAAATACTGTTATCATTAGATCACTCCACTTGGGGAGCAGACTATTGTGTTCCCACAATGAATATTTTTTGCCCATAATAATATCCAATGTGTGATAGATCTATATTGTAGAGAAGTGTGGCTAAGATTAGAGAGCCTTGAAAATGGTTACACTGCAGGATGATTGACTTTTGAATCCTACATTTTTGGCCATTTGAGTGTGCAGCGGCGTTACAAAAAGGGTCAGGTCTCTGTAGATTGCAGGGACATGAGATACTGTAGTGCAAGGGCAGATTAAATGGGTCAAAGGCTTTCAAAGAGGGAAGCTGAACCTCAAATTAGAATGTGAGAATGAATTAGGACGTACGGTAATCCATTGATAGCATAGATGCACAAGGGAAGGAATCTGTTAATGCAGCACATAGGATTTATTACAATGGGGCGGTTCTGGGACAGACGCCTGCCAGGTTCGGGTTAGAAGGTTACACTAATCAAGGCAGAAAATAATGAGCACATGAGTTTTTAGCAGTCAAGTAACACAGTGTACTTGGAATATTTAGTTCTAACTTCACATTGTCTGTGTCAAAAGACACAAGAAATGTATTATCACAACTGGGTTAACACTTTCTGCACTGAAACCAAGGAGCACAACTCTTTGATAGAGATGGAGAATGGTTCCTCAGTCTAATACAATTTAAAAAAAATAGCACTCTATTTTAATGATTGGAAAAACGTGTTATACACTTATAACGCTCTGTCTTGTATAATGACACGCACTTGGCGATTGTCCTAATTCAAACTATAAGAACAAAATATTGGATCCTAAAGATAAAAGTTTAAGTATGTGAGAAATAGTCATTTAACAGTGTTTGGTGCCTGGACGACTCTCAGACTCTCGGATAATCCGTTAGATAGAAACTTGGATATCGGTAGTTCTCCTTGGCACAAAATGATGCCAGATACTGTTAGTTTGGATATGGAGAAATGGCTCCGTGTGCACGATTCAGATGTCATCCCTTGAAACTCTCACATGTGGCATGCATGGAAAGATCAAACAAAAAAGGACACTGCGCAAGAACGTCAACAATATACGAAATTCTTCCACAGAATCTTGCTGATTTTTGAACTCGCATTCGGTGTGTCTTTCAACCAGCATGTAGAAATGTGTAGCGTGGTTTCACTAGGTCCTCTTTCCCTGGCATAGATGACAACAGATGAGGAGATTGCTTGTAGAATCGCTCCCTACATAGACAAAAGATAGAATGGAAGCTGGTGCAGTATGTTCTAGTATTTAATAAAAGATAATGTAAAAACTTTTGTGCTTAAAGTTTAATCAAGCTGCACACCACAGCTAAAAGGGCTGAGTCCCCGGTTCCCCCAATCAGATCCGATCGACGTCCCTTCTCCACCTCTCCTCCCTCGCAGAGTAACGCCGTGACACTCACATCTCACTTGTGCTCCCTGATGTCACAAAGTCTCTAGGGGAACTCGGGCTAGCGTCCCTTCCAGCTAGTGGTGTTATGGCAGACACCCAAAAGTAACAACTTCACCCTACACGTTTCACAGCGACTACAGGTTGCTTCCTCGGGGATAAAGATTCCTGTCAAACAGTAATGCTGTAGGGCTTAGAAATGCCACAATATTTTCTTCATGAGAATGACAATGCTTCTAAAACTAGCTGGGTTTTTTCTTTAAAGAAATTATTTGTCGAATTAAAGCGGCAGGGCTTTAATGAGTGCTCACAATGCTTAACTCATTCAGTGCTGGAAGGGCCGACAACGCACTGAAATTCTGCAGCACTCTTCTCTATTCTACTTATTCTATTACTCACCAGAACCTTTGACTTCAAGCTGTGCAAGAGTGGTGGCCAAATGATTACAGCTGTCCCTCTTGTATTTTGAAGCGTTGCTTAGAGATTTGCCAATTTGGCTAAAGAGATACACAGGGATTAGCAACAAATGCTCCATGATTTTCAATTCCGTTATAAATGATGAGTTAATTATGCCAATTCCACTAGAAGTAGTGTTCACCTCTGCACATCTAGCAAGTAAACAATATAAAGTAAACTAGCTGAGAGACCCGGCGTTGCCCGGGATGTAATGTTCCCGTTCCTCTCTCTCCTCCCCCCTCTCTCTGTTTGTCCCCCATTCACATCAATCCAGTCCCCCCCCTCCCTCCCTCCTTTACAGCTTCATGTAGCGTGTGTGCGTCAGTCACTGTGTGTTTGCTCGCGCGTCAGTGAGTCTGAGGCAGAAACACAAACACACACAGACTGACTGACGCACACACAGTCAGTGTGTGCCTCAGTCAGTGTGTGCGTGCGTCAGTCAGGCTTTGTGTGCGTGTCAGTCAGTGTGTGCGTGCGTGCGGCAGTCAGTCAGTGTGTGCGCGCGGGGCGTCAAAGGCAGGGGGGGGCGTCAAAGGCAGGGGGGGCGTCAAAGGGAGGGGGGGGGCGTCAAAGGGAGGGGGGGGGCGTCAAAGGGAGGGGGGGGGCGTCAAAGGGAGGGGGGGGGGCGTCAAAGGGAGGGGGGGGGGCGTCAAAGGGAGGGGGGGGCGTCAAAGGGAGGGGGGGGGCGTCAAAGGGAGGGGGGGGCGTCAAAGGGAGGGGGGGGCGTCAAAGGGAGGGGGGGGGGCGTCAAAGGGAGGGGGGGCGTCAAAGGGAGGGGGGGGGCGTCAAAGGGAGGGGGGGGGCCGTCAAAGGGAGGGGGGGGGGCGTCAAAGGGAGGGGGGGGCGTCAAAGGGAGGGGGGGGGCGTCAAAGGGAGGGGGGGGGGGCGTCAAAGGGAGGGGGGGGGGCGTCAAAGGGAGGGGGGGGCGTCAAAGGGAGGGGGGGGGGCGTCAAAGGGAGGGGGGGGGGGCGTCAAAGGGAGGGGGGGGCGGCGTCAAAGGGAGGGGGGGGCGTCAAAGGGAGGGGGGGGGCGTCAAAGGGAGGGGGGGGGGCGTCAAAGGGAGGGGGGGGGCGTCAAAGGGAGGGGGGGGGCGTCAAAGGGAGGGGGGGGGGCGTCAAAGGGAGGGGGGGGGGCGTCAAAGGGAGGGGGGGGGGCGTCAAAGGGAGGGGGGGGGGCGTCAAAGGGAGGGGGGGGGGCGTCAAAGGGAGGGGGGGGGGCGTCAAAGGGAGGGGGGGGGGCGTCTCAAAGGCATGGATTCCTCCCCCTGCATTTCCTGCAGTGGACAGGAGGGGGGGGGCAGTGGACAGGAGGGGGGGGGCAGTGGACAGGAGGGGGGGGCAGTGGACAGGAGGGAGGGGGCAGTGGACAGGAGGGGGGGGGCAGTGGACAGGAGGGGGGGGGCAGTGGACAGGAGGGGGGGGGGCAGTGGACAGGAGGGGGGGGGCAGTGGACAGGAGGGGGGGGGCAGTGGACAGGAGGGGGGGGGCAGTGGACAGGAGGGGGGGGGGGCAGTGGACAGGAGGGGGGGGGGCAATGGACAGGAGGGGGGGGGCAGTGGACAGGAGGGGGGGCAGTGGACAGGAGGGGGGGCAGTGGACAGGAGGGGGGGGCAGTGGACAGGAGGGGGGGGGGCAGTGGACAGGAGGGGGGGGGGCAGTGGACAGGAGGGAGGGGGCAGTGGACAGGAGGGAGGGGGCAGTGGACAGGAGGGGGGGGCAGTGGACAGGAGGGGGGGGCAGTGGACAGGAGGGGGGGGGCAGTGGACAGGAGGGGGGGGCAGTGGACAGGAGGGGGGGGGCAGTGGACAGGAGGGGGGACGCAGTGGACAGGAGGGGGGACGCAGTGGACAGGAGGGGGGACGCAGTGGACAGGAGGGGGGACGCAGTGGACAGGAGGGGGGACGCAGTGGACAGGAGGGGGGGACGCAGTGGACAGGAGGGGGGGCAGTGGACAGGAGGGGGGGGCAGTGGACAGGAGGGGGGGGCAGTGGACAGGAGGGGGGGGCAGTGGATAGGAGGGGGGGGCAGTGGACAGTGACACACACACACACACACACACACACACACACACACACACACACACCTCTCAGTTGATGCGCCCTTTCTCAGTTCCGTTTGGCGCCGGAGGTGGGGAGCGACACCTACCTGTACTTCCGGGCGCCGCCACCGTCTGACTCTGCGCCGCGAGGGAGGAAGGGGGTCCGCCATCTTACGCGCCGCGTGGCAGCTGCGGGAAGCGAGGTGATTTGGAGCGGGGAGAGGTGATTTGGAGCGGGGAGAGGTGATTTGGAGCGGTGAGGGGGGAGAGGTGATGCCGCTGGGGAGGGGGAAGAGGTGATGCCGCTGGGGAGGGGGAAGAGGTGATGCCGCTGGGGAGGGGGAAGAGGTGATGCCGCTGGGGAGGGGGAAGAGGTGATGCCGCTGGGGAGGGGGAAGAGGTGATGCCGCTGGGGAGGGGGAAGAGGTGATGCCGCTGGGGAGGGGGAAGAGGTGATGCCGCTGGGGAGGGGGAAGAGGTGATGCCGCTGGGGGAGGGGGAAGAGGTGATGCCGCTGGGGAGGGGGAAGAGGTAATGCCGCTGGGGAGGGGGAAGAGGTGATGCCGCTGGGGATCGGGAAGAGGTGATGCCGCTGGGGAGGGGGAAAAGGTGATTTGGAGAGGGGAGAGAGGTGTGTGTGTGTGTGTGTGTGTGTGTGTGTGTGTGTGTGTGTGTGTGTGTGTGTGTGTGTGTGTGTGTGTGTGTGTGTGTGTTTTATTTATTTTTTTGGACCTTTGGCCCGTCACTCCGCCTCAGGCCAATGAGAGGTGTGGGGGGCGGGCCAAGGGGGTGGTGTGAGTGTGTGAGGCCAATGAGAGGTGTGCGGGGGCGGGCGGGCCAAGGGACCAATGAGATTGCCGCTAGGGACACCGGACATCCAGCAGGCAGGCAGGCAGGCAGGCAAACATACAGTGCTTTCACTAATATAGTATAAGATATAGCTACAGTATTTAGAAAGAAAACACTGAATAGAGGAAAATCAAGCTTCTCAAAGCAGCAGTTCCCACTTCTGTGATACTTTCTCTTACGTTGCCATCGCCTGGAGCTGATCCGCACTTCCCCAACCTCTGGGGACCCTCATGTTCCGAAGAGATTTGTAGATATGTTTCCTGGTATGGGACACAATAGCTACAAAAACTACAAATGTGGCCCTATGATGTCGCAGCTTTCTATTGGCTGCCAGAGCTACAGTAGGTTGGCTCTGGCGGCCATATTGTCTAGTTATATCTCGAGGAAATCGGAGGACCGTGAATAGTCTCTTAGGTACTCGCCAGTTCAGGTAATGAAGACAGAAAAAAATAGCTGCATGGACTGATGCTGTAAGGTCGGTTTGTATTAAAAGGGATTAACCCTTTTACTGCCAGTTAGGCCAGCAATAAGGTGCAATACTTCCTCTTAAAAATGTGGAATCCATCCACATTCCTACATATCACGTTTTGAGCCTTTCTGACGCCCTTTGGAAATCACTGCTGTCTGGGACAGTACTGGAAAATCCAAAAATCATATAACATATGGACCTTAAATATGGTCACTGCTGTTATGTGGGAGGGAGAAACAATAATCTTACACAACAGGAATCTGGGAGTGTAAATAGCCATCAATTCTCGCTGATACCGTGAAGGAAGGCCACTATTTCCACATGATATTTTTACCAATACCACTGGTGAGCACATTCCCATGCCTCAGACAGGTCTGCAACCTGCCTTTCCCCATTCTCTGAGCACATAGTGCTTCAACTGCAGCCAGGGATTCTGGGTAATGACATGCAAATGATCACAGCGTGTCACCTCTTGCTTCTTATCCATTTTAATATGGATCCCTATCTGCTTATCCCTGCCGTGTTACACAGCCTTTCATCATAGCCTCAGTTAAAGAAGTGCATAGCTAATGATCATACTCAGACAGCAGCTGCTTCAACCTTTTGGGTGCACGTCGGTTATACTGGCTTTGCAATATGAAGCTGGGATAGGTTTCAACAACACATTTAAATAAGTTATGGTGGGCAAAAAAGTGACAACCCCTCCACTGTACGGTGTGCAGCAAATACAAATACCACTTGTGAGCACACTCACATGTCTAACATATTAAAGAAGATTAAGGTTTGGATGCCATCTTTAAGAAGCTCCAGTTGTAATTTGCAGTAATTTGCAGTACTTTTATTAGACATTTCCTCACTTGGCTATGTTTATGCTCTCACTGTCTTGTGCTGCTGTAGACCTCCATTTGAACGTTAATGAATTGAATTAATTTTATTTAATTCAAATATTTTGCCAAGAATTATGCAGCAACACTCATAATTTTTAGTGTGTGTTGGCAAGAATAAAACCATGTACAAGAGCATATGTATATCTATCTTTATTTATAGTAATACACGTGACCTACTAATATAACACATAATGGGAGCAAGTAATGCAGCTGAACAAGAGTAGAAATAAATGAAAAATTATTAAAAACATTTTAATGTTTGTTGAATTACACTATGTACTGAAGGCGTATTGAACTCCAGGCTGTGGATCGCTCATGTATGTATATCTTTAGTTGCATAGCGCCATCCAGATACAAAGTGCTTTACAGCAGTAATACACGTGACAATAATATAACACATAATAGGAATATGTGCTTCAGACATACAACAATAGGAAAAGAAGTCCCTGCCCCGAAGAGTTTACAATTTGTGGTAAGTGGGGAGAACTTGTAGATGCATTTACAGTACCAGAATACTCTCCTTCTGTCTCTAAGGGTCCACGGTCAGTGCATATGAGATGTATAGTATCAGCCAGCGGAGCGGAACTACCCATAAGCTTTGTTAAAGATGTGTGTTTTAATAAAGGTTCTAAAGGTTTAAAGAGAGGGTGCTAGCCTGAAATTGAGGAGAAGGACATTCCAGAGGTGTGAGGCAGAGTGAGTGAGTGATGTTTTATGCGAGAGAGGATTTTAGATACAAAAGGGGTAGACAGACGACATGCTTGAGCAGAACGCAAGTTGGGCAGGTATATAGTGAGAAATTCGGGCTGACCTGTAAGGAGGGGCAGAAAAATGTATAGCCTTAAAAGAGAGGAGAATTTTGCAAGTGAGATTGATTTGAATAGGAAGTCAGGAGAGGTATTACAGCAAGAGAGAGACTGAGACCGATTCAGGACAGAGTAAAGTGATTCTAGCAGCATTGTTTAGAATAGATTGTAGGGGAGGCAGGAAGGCCGGACAGTAAAAGGTTACAATAGCCGAGATGGGAGAGAATAATGGCCTGTGTTAGAGCTTTAGTAGTAGAGCGACAGAGAAAAGTGAGTATCTTTGCAATGTTAGAGGAAAAAAACAACAGGTTCATCTACATTGTGAATGTGAGAGGAGAATGTGAGGGTAAGCAGCGTGCTTGTGATACTGGGTGTATGATAGTGCTACCAGCAGTCATGTAGAAGGGGCAGCAGGGCCAGGCTTGGGAGGAAGTATGAGGAGCTCCGTCTTGGACATGTTAAGCTTGAGTCAGCGGAGAGCCACCCAGGATGATCTAGTGGAGAGGCGTTCAGAGACTTGGATCTGTACAGCAGGTGTAAGGTCAGAGGATGAATGGTACATTTGTGTGTCATCAGCATAGTGATATTTGAACCCAAGCAATGTGATAGGGTCACCTGGAGAGAGTGTGTGAAAAGAGAGGTCCCAGGACAGACACCTGGGGTATGCACACAGAGAGGTCAACAGATCATCTCTTGTTGATATGCAACTAATTCACAGGTAATTAAGCCTAATTGACAACTAAAAAAAGGGCGCTTTGAATTGACATGTTTCCTGAAACACTAATCTGTTTGTGGCCATTGAGGACTAAAGATGTTAACAATGCAATTATATCTTACCTCGATCTGCTTCTCAAAGTATGTTTTTATTGCAGTACTATCTCAGGGTTACACCGGTTTACATTTCCTAAATCATTTACGTTTGTTTTCTTCTTCTTTTAAAGCACTACATTTGGTGAAGAAATTGTTTGTGTTACTGGACAAGCTACTCAGAGGGGAGAAGTCTCAGTAAATCTGTTTTATGGTAACCAGACCATAAAGGAAGCTGGGAAGTTTACATACAGAGAGAACCCCGTCATTGACAAGTTTAGCCCAGATAAAAGCTTTGTCAGGTAATTCAATTGTTCTTACAAATATATGCTTTGCGGTTTACCTTACAACAGTAATTCCTTTTCATTTTTAGGCCTTAAAGCATAACTGCAAAATTTTAAATAAGAAATGTCACAAAGTATGCAATATACAGTACACTACATATGTTGAATGCAAGTTGTGGGTTCTGGTCTAACCAAACAAAACATTACTACATCCATCCCAGCGTGTAGTGATCAGGGAAGCGCTGGAAACCAATACTTATGAAGAATCCTTTGTAAATTGTCTCTTTAATCTGTATTGTTGCATATGAATCAATTCATTTATAAAAGGACACTGTGTTGAGTTAAACTGGTACTTGCTTAGTTAACATTTATTTAACTTGCTAAGTAGGTGGAGCTGGCAAGTGAAGTCCTGTCTCCCTTCATCTCCTCATTTTGTAAGCGATTATCAAACATTTCTCTAAATGTGTTCCACTTCAATCATTCATTTGCATATGGGGAGCCATTATACTACATTTTGCATCGCCTTTTCCACCAGTGCATTAAAAATAATGGCATAATTCCTACAATAAACCAATATTAAGCACAGTAGGGTGAAGGGTGTAGTGATTAGCTTTGCAGATCACCATTAATTACCACCCGTGACCCCAACTTCGTGATCATTTAATTGGAGCAAATCATTTCGGGCTAAAAATGTAATTGGCGTATATCCGTGTTCTCCACCACACCCCATTACCTGCACACTCAGGATATTCTCCAGCAATTCCTCCGCCCTGATCAGACCACTTTTTTGGCCTGCTTGTGAATATTCTTCTTATCTGTTACCCTGTACACTAATTGCTTTTACCTGTGACAAAATAAATTGGCAGTTCTTGTAACCTGCCATGGCTGGAAGTCTGTAGGGGTCCTTGCTTTAATCAACAGGGTCAAAGTGTTTTTGGCGCTTTAATATCTTTAATACACGTGATTGTGCGCAGTTCTTAAATATTGCTTGGTTTCTATTCTTTTTTTTTTTTTTTTTTTTTTGCTCATAGGGTAAAAATGGCATTATTTAAATATGCTCTTTACACCCCAGTGACCTACACCTACAGTAACCTGTGTTTAAGCTCCACCGATCTACACCCGTTCTGTTTCTGCACCACTCTTGGTGCGTGTAGTGTTCACTTACCTCTCAAGACTGGTGCTCTCCTGAGTTAAATGAGGGCTGCTTTGCTTTAAAGGAGGGAAGACATTGGGCAGTAAGTGTGGTGCTGAGCTGTTGCTGGTCTCACTGAGAGAAGTCTGCGGGTAGGAAGGGGGATGTCTGGGAATTGGGGGTGCTAGTTTCTCATATTACTAAGGCATCCTTCTACAAAAAGAATCAATCAATATATCTGATTAAAGATATATATACATTTACATATATACACACACACACATACAGTCCTCGGTTATCCAACGGAATCCGTTCTGGAAGTAGCGTTGGATAGTGAAACCGTTGTAAAGGGAGTCCCATGTTAATCAGTGGCGGTGAGCGTCGGATAAGGCAGGGGTGCGCAAACTCCCTGCGCTGCGCCCCCGCCTGTTCTCGTGCTCGATCGTGCCCCTTCCTTACCTTTAAATGAATGGTCGTGTAACCCGCAGGTTCATTTGATGTCACGTCTCCATGGCAACAGGCGTCATTTGACGCTGCGTTGCCATAGAGACGCGTGACTGCAGCCGGGTAAGTAAGGCTGCGATTATAGTGACGGTGATGTCACGCTGGAGTCGCTGGAAAAATCAAATTGACTTCCAGCGATCGCAACCAAGCCGTCGCGTCGCTTCTACTAATAAGCGCACGCGATGGCGGTAATAAATGTATTTTGCCGTGACGACGCGTCGCCTGCACTATAAACGCAGCCCAAGTTTACAGAGGCCTCGTGCTCTCAGCGCGGAGCTTCTGTAAATGCAGCCCTCCCCCTTCAATTTGCGCACCGCTGGGATAAGGCATACAGGCGTCTGAAAACGGCCCCATAGGATTGCATTGTAAAGCGTTGGATAATATATACAGTATATATATATTTATTTATAATAATAATTATATATATTTTTTTACCTTTTTCAGTGGCGGAAGAAATATTACTATTACAGGGGCGCGATTTAACCTTGTGCAGAATTTCACCATGATTACCAAACTGCTGTCGAGCAGGAAGAAAAGACAAGCCAGCTGGCCGGAATTCAGACATGTGAGCGTTTCTCATCTCTCATTAAACATGCATGGTGCAGACATGTCTGCTCTTTGACTCCCTTCTGTTCAGTAGTTCTTTTTTTGCTTACATTAAGGCGGAAATCCAAGCAGCATTTCTTTTTTTTTTTTTTTTTTTTCACTCGATTGAAGTAGGGGTCTCCAGAGCTGAACTCCAGGGGGACCCCCTGCTGCCGGAGATGCTTGCTTCCGTAGGGGATGCCAGTAGTCACTCCGGTTCGCTAGCTGGAGTTCATGTAATGGCGCCGGTTCAAAGCTCCCGTGACCTGCGGGCCAATAGGAAGCCGTGACATCACCCACTGCGGTTTCCTATTGGCCCACATGACACATGAGCTCTCATCTTTGCAGTGATACAGGCAGCCCCTTGCGAGGTAAGTATCTCGGGAAGCAGGGGGGCCGGCAGCTGAAATTAATGGAGTTCAGCTCCAGAGACCCCCTGCTTCAAACCTATGTAAAGATAAAATATTGAGACATCAATATAGATTTCAGTGATTCTGCCGCAAAGAGCGGACATTCTAATTCTGGCTACCTCATTTTGAAAGTCAGACAGAAAATGTTACATCGATCTGTTTTAATGGCTATGCCCACATACATATTTGGGAAACGACTTACAATTCTGACATGTTTTAATTTTTAGCGGGGTACCCCCAAAGTGTAGTTTTCTCCTGTTTACTTGCTCCTCCCTCTACAGCTATTTGAATCACGCATGTCCCCTCCCTGTCAGCTAAACTAATGTGAATCACGCATGTCCCCTCCCTGTCCGCTAACCTAATGTGAATCACGCATGGCCCCTTCCTGTCAGCTATCCTAATGTGAATCACGCATGTCCCCTCCCTGTCAGCTAACCTAATGTGAATCACGCATGTCCCCTCCCTGTCAGCTATCCTAATGTGAATCACGCATGTCCCCTCCCTGTCCGCTATCCTAATGTGAATCACGCATGTCTCCTCCCTGTCGGCTAACCTAATGTGAATCACGCATGTCCCCTCCCTGTCAGCTATCCTAATGTGAATCACGCATGTCTCCTCCCTGTCGGCTAACCTAATGTGAATCACGCATGTCCCCTCCCTGTCAGATACTGTAACCTAATGTGAATCACGCATGTCCCCTCCCTGTCGGCTAACCTAATGTGAATCACGCATGTCTCCTCCCTGTCAGCTATCCTAATGTAAATCACGCATGTCCCCTCCCTGTCGGCTAACCAAGAAAGGGAAGGGGAAGAAACGTACTGTAGCTGTGGAAAAGAGGAGACATGTCCTGTTAAAGACATCACACAAAAGATGAGCCAAGGGAAGTTAAACTACTCCCAACTTGGCAGCAACCGCCAATAATGTGAAATGATTAAATATGCTCATCTTAAAAATAATTAAGTTACAAGTGCAGCACCATCCAGATTCCCCCTCTTTCTGACCCATATGGCAATAAAGGGTTTAAACCGCAATATATCCTAATTGTCTTCTTTGTTCAAAAATGTGCTAATTGTTCGGGGAAGAGTAAATGAGCATGAGCTTGTGTTAGTGAGTATTGCCTTTGTGCTGGTGTTTGAATTTGCCAATCTAAGACTGAGAATGTGGACATGAGTGCAAATCATACTATTACACTGCATAATATATTAATAGGGCCGTATTCATAAAGCATGGTATGGCTGTGACTTTTATTTAAAAAAAAAATAATAATAATCATTAAACCGTGTTTAGAGTTTCCACTAGAACTGAATATGCTTTTTTGTTACAGGAAGACCGGCAAGACATCCTTGAAAAAGTCAGCGACACCGTAATAATCTTCTCCTCTCCTCAAGTACCAGAAGATCACCTGGACTCTGGGGTTATTACTGTGATTAAAATGGATGGGCTCGAGTTGCCGCTACAGACTACTGATCTCTCCTTCACTTACATTGCCGATCCTACTTTTGAGAACTTTACCAACGGCATCAAGAAACAAGTCAACAATATAATTAATGCAAAGGTAAGTCATTTGGTCAGGATGAAGAACGTTGGGCAGTAATGATGGAATGCAGTGTGGATTTCCAAGCAGGTATTGCCAGTAGCAGATTTCCTGTTAGGCCGGACCTAGGGCGGCAAAAATGTCCGCCCCCGTATACTTTTGCCGCGCTTTCGGGCCTATCAGAGCTAATGGGAAGCCATTTTATCTGTTGCTGCCGGCCCCCCTCCTTCTTCTGAACCGCAGTGTCCAATGACGCCACGGACTTCACCAACGTGACGGCGTCGCTATGCGACGTCGCAAACTCATTTGACGTTGCAGTTCCGAAGGAGGAGGGGGGTGGCAGGTAATGAGGCAGCCGCAACAGCTGTGCCTAGGAGCGGAGGATTTTGAAATCCGCAGCTTGGTGTTGTCTTGATCATAGGTGGACAACCTATTTTTCAATAAAGCCACAGGTGTGATAATTGAGAATTGAAATTCGCCACACCATGTAATAATTCTCCCCCCCCCCCAAAAAATAATCAGTCTTGCCCAAACCGCTCTCTGATTGATCATCCTCTCCCCCACTCAGCACTCGCCTCCTCACTGCTGCCCGGGCACCGTCAGCGTCCCGCCCCCTCAGCACCAGCGCTTCCACATCGCTGTGCTTCCCACCTAGACTCATTTTATCCGGACAAGCTTGCAAGCTCTAATTCGCCACACTTTCATGGCCAAATCGCCACTTGTGGCGATTGGCGACAGGGTTGGCCACCTCGGGCCTAGATGTACACCCAAAAGGATTTCGGGATCGGACATGTATTAACCCTGTTTGCAATGTTGTTTTCCCCTCACATCGGTTTTGCACCTCCTCATTCCTTTCTTCCTATGAAATGAAGCCCCAGAATAAAAGCATGGAATAGGTAGTGGAGGTTTAGCTAACCAAATCCAGGAAGAACTTAAGAAAATGTTTCACCTGTTGCAAAACATCATTAAGTGTATACATTTCCTTCAAATGTTACATATTATAAACAAAAACATAATATCTTAAAGCTACAGGCTTTGCTGTGCTGTGTGGGGATCTTCTATACCAGCGTTTCCCAGATGGTGGGTCGTGACCCGACACCGGGCCACGAAAGCAAAATGCCGGGTCACCTAAAAAAAACTCTTGAAAACCTAGGTGTTTCATTTTTGGGTTTTCGTTTTTTCCCCGAAACTCTAAAATAGGAGTAAATAACGTTGAATCGGGACTATTGAATAAATAATTCAATTAATCGAGACGAACGACGCGCTCCGTCCGCGCCTCACCGCGCCGTTTCGGAGTCTCTTTCGTGGCAAAGTAGCCCAACCAATGGCGAGGCTGCGCGGCGGCGGGATAGACACGCGACTTGCGATCTGGTTGCCTGTTGCAGCTCCGTAGTAGTACATTCAGTCCGTTTCATTGGGAAAAATTCTGAGGTGCGGTGACGTGGGAGATTGTAGGATCCGGGTATCGCGAGAACACGCAACACCCAGAAGTCACGCGTTGTGGTGTCAGTGTGTCCCAGCGCACGGGACGGACGCTCACTATCCCAAGAACCAAGTCTAGACCCTTGTACAACTGATTATGCAAACGGAGCTATGATCTTTTCATTTACTGGGCTTAATGTACTGTAAGTTACTGCTTCCTTTTTTTATTGTATTTGTCAATACATATTTCTTCAACCTCGGTGCGGTTCTGTGCTTTTTCTTTTCTATTTGCTGATTACGTTTAATCTGTTTTATTTTACCTATAGGCGATAAAATTTTTAGTGGGTCACGAATAAGAAGTATAAAAATAACCGGGCCACGGGGAAAAAAAGTTTGGCAAACGCTGTTCTACACCTTTAGGTTGTTTTGTTCAATAGCTTTTCTGTGTTAGACCTATGCCCTGTTTTCTCCATGCAGTATGTGTGTGCCACATAGTGTGTGTTTGACCAGTACATAGTCTTGCTTTCAATTTGTATAAACTACTTGGGAATTAAGGTAATAGTTATGCTTTTTCTTCTGCATTGCACCAAAATTACAGCGTCCTACTAATCTAATGAAATGATAACTTCAGTCATCAGAATGATGTTGACATTTCGGAAGCCCAACACTGGCACTCGTATCCTTTACTTGCACTGCCCTCTGGTGTTGAAATCCTATAATATACCATCTTATTATTACACCTATTATTTCTATGTACACAACCTAAGGCCCACAGTATGTTCACTAAGCTCCGTTACATGAAGGCAAATTACGTGACCGTACCGGAAACACGAATGACGGCTATTTCCCCTGGATAACGCCTTATTCACTAAAGTAAAGTTATGCAAAAACAACTGCTGTTATTGAGCTCATTACAATAGGATTAAAGCGATGTTACTTTAGAACAGGGGTGTGCAAACTATTGGAGTTGCGCCCCCCTGCATAGTCGTCCCCCGGTGCCTCCCCCGCCCTTTACCTTGTTTTGTGGCGTCAAATGACGCCGCGGGGTCATGTGACGTCAAGTCGTGACCCTGCGTCATCATTTGATGCTGTGTTGTCATGGCGACGGATTGTGACGTCACGCCACATGGATATCCCGTTGCCATGGCGACGTGTCACATCCCGCTAAGTGAAAATGCCTTGGGGAAGAGCGCGGGACTTCTGGAACCGCCCGTGCGCCTCCCCCCCCAGGAAAATCTCGCGCCCCAGTTTGCGCAGCCCTGCTTTAGAATAATACAGTGTTATCTTTAGATAGCATGACATGTAAGTCTTGGTGTTGCTAGAGAAAGAGAGTGTTCCATTTAGTTGAGCAGGGGAGCACAAACTTTTTTCCCTGTGCCCCCCTGCCGGCTGTTCCCCTCTCTGCGCCCATCCCCTCCCCCCTCCGCCCCAGCCTCTTACCTTGCCTCAGGCGTCAGCGCATGACGTCACGTTGCCATGGCAATGTGACGTCACATGACCTCGCGGCATCATTTGCCATGACAGAAGCAAGGTAAGTAAGGTTTACAGAGGCCTTCACCGCTTCCCCGGCACTTAATTTAAGTGCCTTGGTGGACCACGCGGGGCCTCTGTAAACCCTGCACCCCCCGCAGCCGATCGCGCGCCCCCCCTGTAGTAGGGAACCCATTCAATTATATACATCCAAATAGAATCACCTATACCAACAGGAAAACCTGTGAACACAACCGCAATACCTTGGAAATATGCTAATGTCGATCATCTATATATATATATAAGACTGAAATAATGTTTGTGTGTGTATTTGTACCCCCTGTGATTGGCCGACGGACAGCCACAGCTCATTGGCCTGAGGGTGGGCTGACGTCACAGTAATGTGGAGTGCAGGGGGGGAAACTGATGTGAGGTGCAGGGGGGGGGAGTGAGGTGAGGTGCAGGGGGGGGAGTGAGGTGCAGGGGGTGGGGAGAGTGAGGTTGAGGTGCAGTGGGGGGGGGAGAGTGAGGTGAGGTGCAGTGGGGGGGAGAGTGATGCGAGGTGCAGTGGGGGGGTGGAGAGTGATGTGGGGTGCAGGGGGGGGAGAGACTGAGGTGAGGTGCAGGGGGGGGAGTGAGGTGAGGTGCAGGGGGTGGGGAGAGTGGGGTGAGGTGAGGTGCAGTGGGGGGGAGAGTGATGTGGGGTGCAGGGAGGGGAGACCGCAGCTGTGAAGGAGGGGGGCAGGGGGAACGGAGCTGTGAAGAGGGGGGGGGGAACCCAGCTGTTAAGGGGGTTAACTCCCGGGCAACGCTGGGAATATCGGCTAGTTTTTAATATATTTTGCATATTTAATTAAAATATATATCCCCCCAATGGAGTATATAGGTGAATATATTTGGATCTACTGTTTACAAGTACCTGTGCCCAGTACTAAATAGGACACACTCTCTCCCTTACTTTGTCCCTCCGTCCCTATTTTAGGGTCTGGTTAGGAGTATTGGTATGATGGTGGTATGGTCGTGGTAATGTAGTTTGGTAACCATATACATTAAATATATAAGGAGCCTCACCTCACAAGGCACCGAGGGCCTATTAGAAGTCCTGTTAAAAAATACAGAGCAATTGCTAGAGATCCTAACCAATTGTCTGTCAGCTTGTATCTATACTAACCACTACAAACACTTGGGGTGAGGTCCCAGTCAGCGCTGTGGCACGCGCACCCGGGGGAGGGGGGCGCGTGCACAGCGCTGCACCGCGATCTGCGGGGGGGGGGAGGGAGCGTTTGCGACGGGAGGGGGCGTGGCGGTGGGTTTGCAGGGGGGTGGCCATGACCTCACGCGGCTGGTTCGCCCTCATATGCTGAACTGCCGGCGGGGGCGTGGCCACGCCTCCGTCGCAAACTCTGATCTTAAATTCCCCTGCCTGAAAACCTGTCGCGCACCGCGGGGGAAAGGTGCGCGACAAGGTAGGAACTGGGACCGGAGGTACCGGGGGGGGTCTTGAACGCACAGCGCACGCCGAGAAGTTACTGGGGCCGCCCCCTTAGTGTCCTTTACTTACTGATACTTTGAAGGATAGATATTATTAGCCGACCTAGTATCCATATCCCTGCAATTACACTGCCTTGCCCAACAAGCTATTCAGGGGGAACCCACTACAGCAGAGGTGCGCAAACTTCCTGCACCCTCTCTGCCTGCTCTGCCCCTGGGTTGCACACCTCCCCCCCCCCCCCCCCTTCTTACCTTGAATATGGCGTCAAATAATGCTGCGGTGTCTGTAACCGACCCCCCCCTCCCCCCCTTAAGAGCTCCCGCACCCCTGCACTACAGTATACCAACTGAGCCAATACAAGCTGACTGGGCAACCATATAACAAAACATACCGAGTGAACTATATATTGCAACTAAAATTGCTGCTTACCTCTAATATACCCTAATATTAAGAGGGCCAGTTTATGCCATGTCTCATGCCAAACTGAGGTCACTCTGACAATCACAGCATGTTGTCATATATGCATGATAAGCTAGTGTTCACATGCAGAGCAGTGCTGCGTCCACACGACATACACAACTAACACCCACTACGGTGGATATATTGTTACAAAGCTGCCAGTGACCCTTAACTTTAGTATGTAGTTATTACAAACCATACAACCATTCAGAGGTACACAATTGAGATACTATAGCACCCTCCTTCTATAAGGTTATATTGTGTTACCTAATTGAGTACCTGCATATTGAACTAATGGTGTATACGTCTGTCCACTAGTGCAGGGGTGCGCAAACTCAGTTCGCGCCCCCCCCCCCCCCGTCTGTGTTCTCCCTTGCCTGCGCACCCCCCCCCCCCCCCCTCCTTACCTGCTCTCGGGCTCCACATTTCATATGACGTCACAACGTCATGTGACGCGCTGCCATTTGACCCTGTTGCATCATTTGACGCCTCGTTGTCATGGTGACACGTCACTGAAGAGCCGGCTGAGAGCAGGTAAGGGAAGTTGCAGAGGCCTCGCGCCTCCCACGGCATTTAATTTACATGCCTTGGGAAAGAGCGCGGCCCTCTGCAACCATCATGCCCCCCCCCCCCCCCCAAGAAAATCCTGCGCCCCCCAGTTTGCGCACCCCTGATCTAATATATAAAAGCTCACTACAGCATTAAAACTAACGACAACTGGCATGGAACAATCTGATATATTAATACAGGGGTACGCAAACTTCCTGCGCTGCACCCACCCCTGCCTGCTCTCCCCCTGTGTTGCGGCCCCCCCTTACCTATAATGCGGCATTCAATTACGCAGCGGGGTCATGTGATGTCACGTCACATGACCCACCGCGTTACCGTGGAGACTGAAGCCTGATAAGCGAGTTACAGAGGCCTTGCGCTCTCAGCACAAAGTCTCGCGCCCCCCACTTATCTGGGATCTTTCTCTTCGCTAAAACAACAATTTACCCCAGGTAGCACCTACCCCAAATGTAAGCACACACTTATTGTTTATATAACCTGAGCAAGGGTTTTCCTCCTCCCCTCTCCCCCTATACAGTATATAGTTCTTGTTAGGAGTAACACCAGAGTTAGGCTGCGGTTATAGTGCCGGCGACAGGACGGTGACGTCAGGCAGCGGTTGCTGGAAAAATCAAATTGGGATGACTTCTAGCGATCGCAACCAAGCCGTCGCTCCGCACTTACTATAAGCGCACGCGACGGCGGCAAATCATTTCTTTTGATGTCGCTGTCGCCGTCACTATAAGCGCAGCCTTAGGTAAGACTTCATTAACGTGATGTTATTTCCTGGTGTTAACGGATCTTAGTGAATATTTGCATAATATCTTTTAGGCTATAACGAGTTTATTTGCATTGCATTCAGAATAATAATAACCATTAATCATAACCCCAAGCTATTTCTGGGTGTAAATTCGAGTTAACGTCACATTGTTTGCTTTAACGAATACTGCGCTGCCATTAACATGACATCTTTTAGCCTAAAGGAGCTTATTGAATATGGGCCCAAGTATACTGTGTATGACAAATCCAGCACACACAGAAATACAAATATGGCAGTTCCACCGGTGCCCCCACAGTTACAGATGCCCCACTCTCTTCCCCACGACAATATAACTGATTGCCGGGGAAAAGCACGGGGCCTCTGTAACTGTCTTACCTTGTCCAGCAGCATCTCCTCCTGCAGGGTCCCGTTGTCATAGCGCCGCGACATTGCCAGGGCACCGCGATGTCACGTTGCCATGACCACATGATGGTGCTGCATAGTCTGAGGAGAAGATGCTGCGTCAGACAAGGTAAGAGGCCCCGCAAAAGCCCCTGCAGCGAGCCCTGCGATAATCCCAGCCAGCCCTGACTGTAAATGATTATGCAGGAGGGGAAGATAGGTTCTTCAGGCCTAGAAATGCTACCTTGATGGAAAGGAAATTGCTGGCCTGTAGAGTTTATAGTTCAACTCTCCTTGCCAATTCTTCTGAGATGTACGATCTTCAAAGCCTATGTACAAACTACAAGGATCTTCCTCACACAGCACATCTTCTGTAAATAACTCGTCTGTGCATCTTTCAAGAGATCATTAATAATCCTAACGGGGAAAGTTTCAATTGTTTACAGCAGAAGTTCAACTCCTTGGCCCAAAGCTCTGAGCCAAACCAGTTTTTAAGACGATCATTGCTAATCCTGGGCAAAGAAGGGTGTGTAGCCGTGTTAGTCCTTTCATCCATGTAGTAACTAAGGAAGGAGAAGGAGGCGTAGGTGTTATACCTTTTATTGGACCACATGGTTGAAATGTGACAAGCTTTCAAACCTCTCAGGGTCCTCACTACTTGTTGGTCCAATAAAAGGTACCATACAGTACAACCTACTCCAACATTTCTAATTATATGCACTCAACTTGACAAAACTTTTATATAGCTGGTGTGAGAGAACCCCTGGTGCTTTTGTATGTAAAAGTACAGTTCCCCTAAGGTATATATACTGACCTCAGATTGCAAATAGACAAACTGTGATTCTATCTGTTAAACAATTAAAAAAAAAAATTGTGTGTATATATATATATATATAAATATATATATTCAATTGTCATTTTGTGTGTGTGTGTGTGTGTGTGTGTGTGTGTGTGTGTGTGTGTGTGTGTGTGTGTGTATATATATATATATATATATATATAATATATAATATATATAATTGTCATTTTGCATACAAATTCCAAATGTTCTAAAAAAAAAATATATATATATATATATATAAAAGGAGAAAATAGTACGTACTGTAGAGCCTAAAACAGATTCAAGTCCATAATTCACAAATATAGAGTTAAAGTATTATAGATGGGAACATATAATCTCTCAAATGTTATAGGAAAAACAGGCTTTGCAAAGATTCAGGTTTAAAAAGGTGACACAATTATTTGAACCCCTTTCTTAAATATACACTAAGAGATCATAAAGTATTTCCATGGCTATACCCTCACTTTGTAATAGGTGTTTCATTGTTTATTCATAGCCCTGCCAAATTATGTGGCTAACTGCAAAATGCAGTAATGCAGTAACTGTAGCAGTCCCACTATACTGAAATAGTTTCATTATAAAGCCGTTTGCAAGAAACTGCAATGGTAGGTTTTATGGAACCAAAAACATTAGGTATGAAAACTGTATGTATCAATATGTTTCCAAGATATAGAAGAAAACAAATGGAAGATTTCACATTATATTATTACTATTATTATTATATATTCAAACTAAGGCCTATATTCAATAAGCTCTGTCAAATTGTGTGACCGTACCTGAAACAGGAACATATTTCATTTCCCCGTAGTTAAAGCTGCAGACCAAGCAATATCTTTTTTATTTTTTTAATCAGTTCTGTACTATGAGAAAATACTTGTAGCATTTTTTTAAACAACTTTGAATGACATTTTTAATGTATTATAATGTAACAAGCATTTTTGTTTCTATAGCAACCATTTACAAAGTCACATCCCCTTCCTCTTCTGAAACAGGCCCAGGCACACCCCTTTTTGAGACCTGTTCTCTCTAGCAATGCACCAATTGTATCTAGTGAATGTCTGGTCATATGATCATCTTTTGACAGATTTATTCTTCCTGGTAATGTACAGGTTTTTTTTGTTTTGTTTTCCAAATAGTTTTATTAGGCAATTATATAGTATACACACATCTTACAATATATACAGCCTAATACAAAGACATTTTAGTTTTAGGGAGAAGAGTGGCAAAGATATAATTGCCCTAGAGGAGAGGCCTTCCAAAAACGAAGAAAGATAGAAAAAGAGAGAGGGAAAAAAGAGAGAGAGAGGAGGGGAGGGGGGAGGGTACCCTCCTGGTCGCCGAGTATCTGGGACGATCAGATTTTGTTTTGAGGTCGAGGCGCCATGGTCCTCCTTTTCTGAATATTCTATATCCATGGTCAATGTGTAGGAGTTAAACTCATTTTATAAGATTATCCAAGGTTCCCATATTTTATAGAAGGCTGTTGTATTTTGCTTAAGGAGAGCAGTTAGCTTTTCCATGAGCATCACCTCATTGATCCTCTTTTTTATCATTCCTTTGGAAGGGGTAGTTACTTCCTTCCAAGAGGCCGCTATTGCGCATCTAGCCGCTGTGAGAATGAAGGAGATTAATTTCCTAACTGGTCGGTCAATTTCACTCATTGGCCTGGCCAATAGGTAGGTCAGTGGATCAATAGGTATTTTGAAGCCAGTGACTTCTTTTATTAAAATTTGAACCGAGACCCAATATCTCTTAATTTCTGGACATGTCCACCAAATGTGTGCCATGTCTCCCTTTTGTCCACAGCCTCTCCAACAGAGGTCAGGTGCCAGAGGGTAGATTTGTTTTAATCTCACCTGGGTAAAATACCAGTAGAACAGAATTTTGTAAATATTCTCCTTCGTTGTGGTATATATGGAAGTTCCTGAGGCTGCTTCCCAAATATCTTCCCAGTCCTCTATATCAATACTTATATCCAAATCTGTGGCACATTTGAGCATTTAGTCGAGATTTGGAAGGTCCGCTGATATCTCCAGTTCAGCATAAATTTTTGATATTTGACCTTATTAGTAAGTATTGCCTCTACATAATTTCTCAAACTTAGTGAGAGGGGGAAATTCTGGTTTTGGGGATATTTTTGGGGTAACGTGTCTAATTTGGAGATATTTAAATGTGTCTAATTCTGGAATTTCCTATTTAGCACGCAAATCCTGATAGCTCAGTAGCTTCCCCAGGCTCAATAAATCCGCGATCGTCCTGATCCCCTTCCGTTTTAATTGATCGAACAGTCTGGATCCACATCCAGGGGGAAATTTGGGGTTATAATGTACAGGTTATTAAGAATTACATTAGTGTTAGGACCCTTGAGACGTGGTCTGCCTTGGAGGGGCTCAAGGGCTTACGACACTTTGGCCAAAGAGTTAAACTAAATGACCATTTTATTCAAAAGGTGTATATATATATATATATATATACAGTGGTCGACAAATCACCAAAAAATCTACTCGCCGAACAAAAAAATCTACTCGCCACCTAGTACCACACGTGTGCTGCTTGGGCCAATAGGAGCTCGCCACGGCGTGCAAATGTATAGGTTTGTCGAACACTGTATATATATATATATATATATATATATATATATATATATATATATATAAATGTAAATACAACTGTATGCTCATCTGCATGTATTAGGCAGATCTGCAACCCTGCCTTTCCCCATTATCACCCAGCACACAGCACTTCCACTGCAGCAAGGGATTCTGGGAAATGACATGCAAATGAGCACACAGTGCCACTTTTTGCTTCAAAAACCATTTTTAACATGGTTCCCTATAGACTTAAGCTTGCTGCATGGTCACAGCTTTGAGCACATATATATATATATATATATATATATATATATATATATATATATATATATATATATATATATATATACAGTGGTTGACAAATCACCAAAAAATCTACTCGCCACACAAAAAAATCTACTCGCCACCTAGTACCAAATGTGTGCTGCTTGGGCCAATATTTACTCGCCCGGGGGTTAAATCCACTCGCCCGGGGCGAGCAAATGTATAGGTTTGTCGAACACTATATATATATATATATATATCACTGTACCGTGTATTTGTGTCAATGGATGTAGCACTGGGCTCTGTCTGTGTTTCATGTTCTGTCTTTGGTTTTAAACACATGATCTGCCCCACAGAACTTTGCATCTTTGGTCCTCTTCTGCTGCACTGACAGAAATTTAGTGAATCCCCGAACCAAATCTACGCTGATCGATCACAGGAGAACGGATCGATCAGCAACTTAGCTAATTTATCATTGTGTGGTTGTATTGATGCACATATTAAAGGGGGAGGGTGGGGGGGGGGGGGGGATGGCAGCTTGGACTACTGCTTTAATGCCTTATTCACAAATGTTTGCAAAAACAATGCCTGGGATGGCTACTAAATAAAACCCATGTCCTAGATGTTGAGATACAACTTTAGCACACCAAACACGTTAAATCCGCATTGAAGTGTAAAGGCTTCCATATGATCTTGAACTCAATGATTTGAAGGAGGTTCCTGTTTAGGAGCAATGCAGCAGTACGCATAGAGGAAGAAAACTTTATTTACTCAGGAGCATGGGGGGGGGGGTGGATGTGGATGAGTTAAGTTTATTTTCAATTACAACGACAAAGTAGGTGGCAGATAAGGATATTGGTGAACAAAACGTGAAAGCTACAAACACGGCCCATTTAGGTACTTTTTCCCCCCTCCAAGACCTTGGCAGCAAATTTCAATCAGTGGCTCAGTAGAAGACCGAGTCACCTGTGCTAAAGCAGGGATCAATAGAGAGCAAAACCGGCTGTAAGCTCCAGGAACCAAATCCAATAGCTACATGAAGCCAAAATGTAGATCATAAAAGCGGGGCCCAATAGGGTTAATGTGGAAATAAACACAGGTGTTAGAGAGGTATGTCAGGGGTCTTCATTATGCAGGAGGAGAGGCTTAAATAGTACCTTCTCTCCCCCACTACTATACTCCTTGAGAAAGCGCCTGGGTGGACGTGAAACGCGTGGGAGGAGGGTTATGTTTTGTTTGTCATTTTTTTTTTAATCATTTTATGTAGTTTAATCAATTGTTTTTAACTTTTTACTGGTGAGTTCTGCAACACTTCAGGGGCGGCTGTACCACTGATCTTTTTTTGTTCCTGCTAAAGCAGGGATATCCTGAAAACCTGACCTGTTGGTGGCCCTTAAGGACTGGATTTGTTCACCCCTGAACTAAACTGTGGAGCAGAATTTACTGATGGTCAGGGGAAATGGACAGTTTAGCGGCATTCATGGGGAAAGTAAATGAGGCGACATCAGCTGTGCTCTATTTTTCATCCATAACTTAGATAATGGCGAAAAATACAGAGGCGCAAATTTCATCCAGGACATGAAAAAGAATATATAGCAGAAAATAGTGCAACACTGTATGTCAATATAAAACAGTATGGGTTAATATTTGAATGTTAGATTTGCGTGTGCCACGTGACAAACAGGCAGTTCGGTTATAACTTGGATAATGAATACCGTTTTTATTTTTACCCGTGAAAAACATATATTTTCACCCAAGAATGATTTCCCAATTGTCTACGTGCCAGTGAAATCTGTCTGCAGAATGCACTATTCACAGCGTATCTTTTCTTGCTCAGGGAACTAACCTCAATGACGCAATGACGAAAGAGGAGGCTGAAGCATTCGTGGGTGAAAGTCGCTGCACAATAGATGTACTCACTGCCACTGACTTGTACTGCATCCCCCCAGAAGAACAACCTCAACCGAGGAGACGTCAGAAGAGGGATACAACCAATAACTTGCCTGAATTCATAGTATGTGCTTAAGTACAACTTTACAGTCAAAGACGTATCTGTTTAAAAGGGCGTTGGTCTCCGTCTAACCATGTATATTGTAATAGCCTAAGTCACGGGAGCGCAAACTTTTGCTGCTGCGCCCCCCTGTCTTACCTGCCCCGGTGCTCGCTCCCACCCCCCCCCCTACCTTGGAGCTGCGTCAAATGACGTGGCAGGATCATCAGACGTCACGTGACCCGCAGCGCCATTTGACGCCGCGTTACCATGGCGATTCGTCACACAGCCGTCTAAATTACGGTAAGTGTAGAGTTGCAGAGGCCTCACGTGATCCCCCGGCATTTAATTTAAATGCCTTGGGGAAGAGTGCGGGGCCTCTGCAACCGCCGTGCCCCCCCCCCAACAAAATCTCCCACCCCCTGTTTGCGCACCCCTGGTCTAAGCTAGTGTTTCTCCACCTTTTTTGAGCAGGGGCAACCCTGAAGGTTTTTTCTTGGGGAACCCCTGCTCATCAGACCTCACTC